>NC_057813.1:253256120-253556120 GCF_018294505.1 Triticum aestivum | reverse complement strand
AAGTGGTGGAAACATGTATGACGAAGTACACCCCTGCAGGGTTAACATGATCTATTCGAATAGCCGCGTCCGCGGTAAAGGACTACTTGGTTGCCTATACAGTTCATAGACAAGTAAATGGATACTATTAAAAGCCTCAAGATAAGTGTGAGTGCCGAGGATGGCTCTTCCGTAGGAAGACGGAGGTGGATCCTCGGTAGTGTATTGAAGTGGTGAATAGTGGACTCGTGTGCGCAAAACTATTTCAAGTTGGAAGTATCGTAGGATAGTCTAGCCAAGAGTCAAAGCTGGCTTGCTGCAATAACTCCACCAACCCTTCTTGATACTATGCATGTATGTAGGATCTGATGTAAGTCTTGCTGAGTACCTTTGTACTCATGTTGCTATAATCTACATTTTTACAGAAGACGCTGCAACCCCTTCTGATGGGTTCTATGTAGACGTTGACATCAACGAGTAGGCTAAAGACCCAGGTGGTGACCCTGAGCTTGTGATGGACCACGTAGTATAGTTAGGCTTCCAAGCCTCTTTTATTTTACTAGTTGTCTGTACCCAGACAAAGTACTTCCGCTGTTGGCTTGTATGACTGTATGATTTGTATGTTGGGTCGTGAGACCCGTACCTTTGTGTATGATATGTATGGCTCCCTGAGCCTTAAATAAAGTACTTGTGTCATAGAGTCATGTTGTGATGCTTCGTTGTATTTGCACATATCGAGCATATTGTGTGTATGATTGAAATGCTTGGTATGTGTGGGATCTGACCATCTAGTTGTTTATCTTTAGTAGCCTCTCTTACCGGGAAATGTCTCCTAGTGTTACCGCTGAGCCATGGTAGCTTGCTACTGCTCTGGAACACTTAGGCTGGCCGGCATGTGTCCTTCTTCGTTCCTGTGTCTGTCCCTTCGGGGAAATGTCACGCATTGAGTACCGGAGTCCTGTTAGCCCGCTACAGCCCGGTTTACCGGAGTCCTGCTAGCCCAGTGCTACAGCCCGGACCCACTTGCTGATGACCGACACGTTCGAAGCTGGGTCATGGATGCCTGTCCCTGTAAGTCTGTGCCACTTTGGGTTTACGACTAGTCATGTCAGCCCGGGCTCTTTATCATATGGATGCTAGCGACACTATCATATACGTGAGCCAAAAGGCGCAAACGGTCCCGGGAAAAGGTAAGACGACACCCGTGGGGATACCGTGCGTGAGGCCGCAAAGTGATATGAGGTGTTACCAGCTAGATCGATGTGACATCGAGTCGGGGTCCTGACAGCGTTGGCATCAGAGCCGGACTGCCTGTAGGTTCTCCAAGCCAAACTGGTCGATGTTGAGTCTAGAAATTCTTTAGTTATATGTAGGGGAATTGTTTGTGGGTTGGAACGTAAGGCTCTTTTTACTCCTTATACCTTATGACTTTCTGATCTGAGTCAGTCCATTCTTCCACCGGGGGTTAAGGAATTAGGATCTGCTCTCTCTATCAGGATCACGAGTTACTAATCAGTAGTACCTTATAAGTTTGATGGTTATCAGCCTAGTTCAGTTCTACTACCACATCATGTTGTTAGAATGGTTTCAGAACTTTGATATGATGATGTTGAGTGTGTACGAAATCCTTTGTCAAATGTCTCCAAATCCTTTTTGAGCATTTACAGCTGTTATGCTGCCGAAATTTTGCTAGAAATTCTAATGCCTTTGCATTATGATTATGCTTTCAGATGGCCACTCGCGACCTCAATCAAGTGGTTCGCCTGACTCGATGCCTAGATGTACCCGGCCATACTGCTAAGTTGGTCAGGGTAATGACTGAGGCTGGATACCGCTGGTATCCTGAGTACACGGTCGAAGAGCAATTCCGGGACTTCAATCAAAGCCAGTATCTCTGCACTGTCAGGATATTTCCATCTTATCCTGGATCCACTGAGCCTCTACACTGCTCCTATGGACTCGGGGTTACTATTGAGATGGCTGTGCAGGATGCCGCCTACTCTATGATGACCATTATGCGAGTCAGATCTGGTTTATTTCGGGACTCTGACTTCCGGTATATGCCAGGATCACTTCCGGGAGCACAAGGGTATCTCCAGGCTATCTATGCTGACTCCACTCAGGAGGATTCACGGACTCGCACCACTGCTGAGATGCTCGAGGATAAGGACCGTGAAAATCGGGCCTTAAGGTTAGAGCTCTTCAATACCCGTGCTGACCACTGGGCCACTTTGACTCGGTTCGCACCGGCGGTGCAAGCTGGATATTCAGATATGCGCGATCTCTATCCTGTGAGATCTGCTCTGCCAGACGTGATGGTTTGGCGTGATGTAGGAGGCATCACCCCACCTCGCGGTCCCCGCAGGCCACCGTTTGTTGGTCCACGACCTCATCCTAGCCCCTATGGTCCACAAGCTCCGCGAGATCGTCTGTTTCCGGATGAACATGTTGAGCTTCCAGGCTATGGAGGTGACTTCTACGAGGACTACTACGGATCGGTCTGAGTTAGTAGTAGTATCACTAGTTCGCACTAGCTGTGTCGTCTATCGTCCTGCGTGACTCGTGGGATATGACCTAGTTTGTACTCCTTCCGGAGGTGTAGAAAAATAATGTATAGGAGCTTGGAATGCCTCCGATGAGATGTAATCCTTTTCTCACCGTAATAGTACTTTGTTTGGTCTTGTACTAAACCTTGTATGGTGTGTATGACGATGGAATAAAGAAGCAGTTTCTGTATCTACCATGTCATACGGATGATCATCTTGCATTTCGAGTTATTCCTTACATTATGTATCCTATGTCGGAATTTTACCATCCTGACTAAATCATTGTCTTGTCTACCTAGGATGGTCAACACGCGCGCTAATCCTGCTTCCCAAGAGCAGGCCGAAGGCAGTGAAGCCAGGAATGAAAATCTGCCTCATCCTCCTTCACTAGCCGAGGTGATGATGGAAGCTGAGAGAAACAAGCGGGAGACAAACCGTTTGTTGGAGCGTATTGAACAGAATACAGCACACCATCAGAGGGCTAACGTGGTGTCACTCAGTGATTTTATCAAATTGCATCCACCCACGTTCCACCACTCCGTCGAGCCTCTCGACGCTGATGACTGGCTTCGCAGTATCTCTCACAAACTGCGTTCTGCGCTGGTAGCGGAGGCTGACAAGGTCACCTTTGCTGCATATCATCTTGAAGGCCCCGCCAGTCTATGGTGGGAGAATTATGGAGCTATGCGCCCAGCGGGCCATGTCACTACTTGGGCTGAGTTCAGCGAGGCTTTCCGTGAACATCACATTCCGGAGGGTCTCATGGACCGTAAACGTGAAGAATTTTGCAGTTTCACCCAAGGCCGACTTTCTGTGGATGCCTATAGCAGAGAGTTTGGTAATCTCGCACGATATGCAACTGAGGAAGTTTCTACTGACGCCAAGAAGCAAGCAAGGTTCCGTAAGGGCCTTAGTCCTGAGCTTCGCCGCGACCTCCGTCTGCATGAGTGCACATCTTTTTCGAAACTTGTCAACAAAGCCATCAGTGCTGAAACTGGTCAGACTGATTATGACGCAACACGCAAGCATGGACGTGACATGGGTTCCTCATCCGGTGCTGGTCCTCAGAAGCGCCGCGTGTGGGTACCCAACACCGCCCTGCCACCCAGGTTCACACCGAGGCCATCTTTCCAGGCGCCTCGCCCTGTTCAACAGTCTGCACCGGCCAAGCCCTATGGGGGTCCAACCAATAATGCTCCTCCACGTACCAGTTCCGTGACTTGTTTCAAGTGTGGGGAATCTGGTCATTATATGCGTGAGTGTCCCCAGACCAACCCCAATCAATCTGCTAAAGCTGTTGGCCGTGGCAAGCCGACAGGGAAAGGTGTTCCATGCTAAACCGGTCACCGCTTCACGTGGCCATGTCAACTGTATCTCTGCCGAAGAAGCTCAAGAGGACCCCAACGTCGTTCTCGGTACGCTTCTTGTTAATTGCCACCCGGCATCTGTTCTTTTCGATACAGGAGCCTCTCATTCTTTTATATCTGAAAATTATGCTCGTTTGCATAACGTTGCATTCTGTGACTTGCCATCCACTATGGAAATCTCTACCCCTGGGTCTAGATGGCAGACCTCTAGGGTAAGTTATGGAAATGAGATCCAAGTCGACAGACTTGTTTTCCTTGCATCTTTGATAGCCCTTAAATCTTCAGATATTAATATCATTCTGGGTATGGACTGGATGTCAGCCCATCATGCCCAAATTGATTGCTTCTCTAGGACTGTTCAACTCACCCATCCTTCGGGGAAGATAGTCAATGTCTTGACCCGAATAGCCAAGCGACAATTATATTCTCTTAACGCCAGCCCTTTGCCAGACCTTGAGGACGTTCCGGTAGTCCGTGACTTCCCGGATGTCTTTCCAGAGGAATTGCCAGGTGTTCCACCTGACAGGGATGTTGAGTTCGTAATCGACCTCATCCCCGGAACCGTTCCGATTGCTAGAAGACCCTATAAGATGGCACCCCTAGAACTAGCCGAGCTTAAGAAACAACTCGATGAATCCTTGAAAAAGGGTTTCATCCGACCCTAGTTCATCTCCGTGGGCTTGCCCCGTCCTATTCGTTAAGAAAAAGGATGGTACGGACCGGATGGTTGTAGATTACCGACCTGTCAATTTGGTCACAATCAAGAACAAATATCCACTTCCCAGGATCAACGATCTGTATGATCAGCTCGCTGGATCCTCAGTCTTCTCCAAGATGGATTTGAGGTTGGGCTACCATCAAATCAAAATCAGAAACGGGGACATTCCTAAAACGGCCTTTGTTACTCGTTATGGCCAATACGAGTACACCGTCATGTCCTTCGGTTTAACCAACGCTCCAGCCACCTTTTCTCGGTTAATGAACTCAATCTTCATGGAGTATTTGGATAAATTCGTCGTAGTTTATCTCGATGATATACTCATCTACTCCAAGAACGAGGAAGAACATGCCGAACATCTAAGGCTAGTGTTGAAGAAACTTCGAGAGCATCGCCTTTATGCCAAATTCTCAAAATGTGAATTCTGGTTGTCAGAAGTGACCTATCTGGGTCATGTAATATCTGGTAAAGGTATTGCTGTTAACCCTGAGCGAGTTCAAGCCGTCCTTGATTGGACTCCACCTGAATCGGTCAAGCAAGTTCGGAGTTTTCTAGGCTTAGCGAGCTATTGTCGTCGCTTTGTCGAGAACTTCTCCAAAGTTGCTAAACCTCTAACCGAACTCCTCAAGAAAGATAAGAAGTTCGAATGGACTCCACAATGTGAGCACAGCTTTCAGGAACTGAAAAGACGCCTGACCTCTGCTCCCGTACTGGTACCGCCAGACTTCTCCAAGGACTTTGTTATCTACTGCGACGCCTCGCGACAAGGACTAGGTTGCATTCTCATGCAAGATCGACACGTAATTGCTTACGCTTCACGGCAATTGCACCCACATGAGGAGAATTATCCTACTCATGATCTAGAGCTTGCAGCCGTAGTCTATGCACTTAAGACCTGGCGACATTACCTCCTCGGTAATCGTTGCGAAATATTCACTGATCACCAAAGTCTGAAGTACATCTTCACCCAACCGGATCTGAATCTCAGGCAAAGACGTTGGGTTGAATTGATCACAGACTTCGACTTAGGAATAACCTATACCCCAGGGAAAGCCAACGTCATGGCTGATGCGCTAAGTCGTAAATCTTATTGTAACAACCTGATGTTACAACAAAGTCAACCGCTTCTCCATGATGAATTTCGGAAGCTTAACCTTCACATTGTACCTCAAGGTTTTCTTTCCACCTTGGTGGCAAAACCTACTCTTACGGATCAAATCATCGCTGCCCAAAAGCGAGATAAGGGAATATCTAAAATCAAAGAGAACATTGCTAGCGGAGGTGCTAGTTGTTTCTCCACAAATGATCATGGTGTTGTGTACTTTGAGAACCGTCTAGTGGTTCCCAAGAACCAGCATCTACGGCAGTTGATCCTTAAGGAGGCTCATGAATCTCCTCTCACCATTCATCCCGGTAGTACTAAAATGTATCAGGACCTACGCCAGAGGTTCTGGTGGACTAGGATGAAGAGAGAAATTGCTCAGTATATTGCAAATTGCGACGTCTGTCGTCGTGTAAAAGCAGAGCATCAACGGCCTGCTGGCACCCTTCAACCCTTAGCTATTCCTGAATGGAAATGGGATAAAATTGGTATGGATTTCATTACCGGTTTTCCCAGGACCAAGAGAGGGAATAATGCTATCTTCGTCGTGGTCGATCGTCTTTCCAAAGTAGCTCATTTCCTACCTGTTCGTGAGAGTATAACCGCTAGTCAGCTGGCAGACTTATACATCTCCCGAATAGTGTCTCTCCATGGTGTTCCTTTGGAAATCAATTCGGATCGAGGAAGTCTTTTCACCTCTCGATTTTGGGAAAGTTTCCAAAATGCTATGGGAACCCGTCTCTCCTTTAGCACCGCTTTCCACCCTCAGTCAAGTGGTCAAGTGGAACGCGTCAACCAAATTCTAGAAGACATGCTTCGAGCCTCTGTTATCTCGTTCGGAATGGACTGGGAGAAGTGCCTTCCATTTGCCGAATTCGCTTACAACAACAGCTATCAATCTAGCTTGGGTAAAGCCCCTTTTGAAGTTCTCTATGGACGACGATGTCGAACACCCCTTAACTGGTCAGAGACCGGGGAAAGACAATTCTTTGGCCCGGATATGATTCAGGAAGCAGAAGAACAAGTTCGTATCGTTCGTGAAAAGTTGAAAACAGCCCAATCCCGTCAAAAGAGTCAATATGACCGAAAACATAAGGCTATGACTTTCGAGGTTGACGAGAAGGCTTATCTTCGGGTCACCCCTCTGAAGGGAACCCATCGTTTCGGTATCAAAGGCAAATTGGCTCCTCGTTACATTGGACCTTTTCGCATTCTTGCCAAACGAGGAGAAGTTGCCTACCAGTTGGAACTACCTCCGCACCTCTCCAGAGTTCACGATGTCTTCCACGTCTCTCAACTCAGGCGTTGCTTCTCGGATCCTATCCGTGAAGTGGACCACGAAACGCTTGATCTCCAAGATAATCTTACATATCGAGAGTACCCCATTCGTATCCTCGATCAAGCCGAACGTACCACGCGACGTCATAATATCAAGTTTCTCAAGGTTCAATGGTCGCACCATTCTGAGGATGAAGCAACTTGGGAAAGGGAGGATCGTCTTCGACTTGAATATCCCGCCTTCTTCCGGAGGAACCCAAATCTCGGGACGAGATTCTTTTGAGTGGGGGTGAGTTGTCACACCCTAGCTAGTCATGCATTAGAGTGTTGCATCATGTTTACTCTTTCATCAGAAACTTGAAATGGGGATGACAGAACCCCCAGTCCCCTCTGAAACCAACTAGGGTTTACTAAAATAATTTTCAATGAACCTGAAATGCCCTTCTAAAATGCCCATCATTTTTGCCTTGGTTCAGAACCTCTGCCAAAAGTGGTGCACATTTTCCTAGGCCATCCTAGGGTTTTTGAATTAAATCATAACTATTTGAATTTGGGCATTTAAAATAATATAAAATATTTAAATGCTCAAATATCTCCAAACTAAAATGTTTCATGTTGGAAATAATCCAACTATGGAGCCAGGAGTAGTTTGGTGATTTTTGGAGTTGCCTAGGTATTTTATTTAATTCAACAAAGTTGCAGATATATTAAATAAAAACAGAAAACAGAAAAGAAAGGGGAAGACTTACCTGTGCGGCCCAGCCAGCCGGCCGGCCCAGCCAGCAACCGACCCAGCCCAGCACTGTAGCTCCCCGTCGTCTTCCTCCCCACGCCCCGAAGCTGCTGCGTGCTCGCGCGCGCGCGGCCGCGCGGCCACCTCCTGCTTGCCGACGCCCTCCTGGCCGCGTGGACGACGCCCGCAGCCCGTCCCGATCCCCCCTGCTCTCTCTCACTCTCCCTGGCTCTCTCCTTCCTCTCCTCGCTCTCTCTCTCACACGGCCGAACACGACCGTCGCCGCCGTTCGCCATAGCCATCGTCCCCGGCCACCCCTCGCTCCCCCGATTAGCTCAGAAGCTCCGCCACAACTCCCTCTTCCTCCCCACCGCTCCACGGGTCCCCGGAAGCCCTGCATCGCCGCCACGTCGCCGTTCCCCTCTTCGGACTCCGACCACCGTCGCCGTCAAATTCGTCGTCTCCGGCGCGTCCCCGAGCCCGCTTCGACGCCCACTGCAACCGCGGTGAGCCCCCGGAGCGTTTCCCCCTTCTTCCCTGGTCTCTCCCGACCTCTAGGCCCTAGCTCCACCTCGACCGAGAGCTCCACGCCGCCGGCGATGTCGCCGTCGTGGCCACGGTCGCCGTAGCGCCCAACCGAGCTCACCATCGTGCTCCACACATCACCAGGAGCACGTAGAACGCACCAACGCCTCCCCAAACCCCCTGCAACACTGATCCCGACCGCACCCGAACTCCGGCCGCCGCAGCCGAGCTCGCCGCCGTCAACTCCGGCCACCCCGAGCCCAACCACCACCACCAATAGACGCGGCTCAGCCTCAGCAACACGTAGATGCCTTCCGCCGTCCATTTGGTCGCCGGAATGGCAAAAAGCACTCTCGCCGCCGTCTCGGATCTCGCCGGCGTCATGTCGCCGGTGGGGTTTGACTTGACCGACCTGGGGTTTGACCCCCCAGGGTCACTGACGCGTGGGCCCTGTCGGCCAGGTGGTTAGGTTAGCGCTAACTACTGTTAGTCAACCCCCCTGACACTGACAGTGGGCCCCAGCGCCACTAATTAGTAATTAGGATTAATTTAAATCTGTTTAACCCCCCCTGTCACTGACGTGTGGCCCCCACACGTCAGGTTTGACTTCAACCAGCCACAGTTGACCACTGACGTCATGCTGACGTCATGCTGACGCAATAATTATATTTCTGGATTTAAATTAAATCAGGAAATTCCAGAATATTAATTAAACTTCAAAAATTCATAACTTTTATTCTGTAACTCCAAATTGGACAAATTATATATGAAAAATGATCAGAAAAATCCAATCTATCCATCTGTACTATTTTCATGCATGATCAAACAAGTTAAATTGATGTTTTAATCAGAACAAGGAAAAGCACTTTAAAAGGCCATATTTGAATTTGAAATTTGAATCTTTGATTCAAATTTGCTCAAACCCTTCTGGTTTTAGTTGCATTAGCCCAACACACTCATATTGCCATGTTTCATGCATGCATCATATTGTTGCATATTGTTTGGTAATGTTGTGTATCGGTGTCCTTTGCGACAGGATCTGTTCCCGAGGAGTACCGTGATTACCCTAGCGAAGAACCGTATCCGTGCAACGAACCATCAGGCAAGCAACCAACCATTTGATCATATCGATACAATCCCATGTTCTCGCTCCTGCTCTCTTTTACTGCATTAAGACAACGCGATTCAAACTGCTGTGTGCTACGGTAGTTGAACCCATTTCCTCTGCATGACCTGTCATTGCCACAGTAACTAGATGAAACCCACTAGCATGTGTAGGAGTTGATTGAGCCATATGTATGTGTTGTTCCTACCTTGCTATGCCTGCTATGCTTAGAGTCGTGTCAGGTCTGGTTCATCTGGGTGATGGGCTAGAGTGAAATGATTATGTCGGTAATGAGAGTGGTGTGGTGAACACGATTTGGTAAAGGTATCGATGAGAGGCCATGTAGGAGTACATGGTGGGTTGTTTCATTGAAGCCGACCTTAAGCACTGAGATCTGTATGTGTGATTTAAGAATCAGCTACTACCATACATTGGGCCCTGAAATATGACCCCGCTCGACTTCTTATTCACCCTAGCTCTCTGTCCAGGAGTTGCAAGTAGTTTCTGGTGTTTGTAGCCTACTGGAGGCCGTGGACAGCGCTGACCGTAGGGGTGGGCTGTGATGCGGTAGGTACGTGGCCGGGTGTACCGAATACCCGTTAGGTATCTCGGGAACCCTGTTCACATCGTTCGGGGCCGTATGGGAAACCTCGGCCGGACTCCCTGCGGATGGAACCTGAATAGGCGATAAACCTGGACTAGAGGCTTAAGTGTTTAGGTAGGTCGTGGTCTACACCCACGTCGGCTTTCGCTTGAAGTCTGCCGAGCACATGTCGTGTGCAGACGCTAAGTGGTGGAAACATGTATGACGAAGTACACCCCTGCAGGGTTAACATGATCTATTCGAATAGCCGCGTCCGCGGTAAAGGACTACTTGGTTGCCTATACAGTTCATAGACAAGTAAATGGATACTATTAAAAGCCTCAAGATAAGTGTGAGTGCCGAGGATGGCTCTTCCGTAGGAAGACGGAGGTGGATCCTCGGTAGTGTATTGAAGTGGTGAATAGTGGACTCGTGTGCGCAAAACTATTTCAAGTTGGAGTATCGTAGGATAGTCTAGCCAAGAGTCAAAGCTGGCTTGCTGCAATAACTCCACCAACCCTTCTTGATACTATGCATGTATGTAGGATCTGATGTAAGTCTTGCTGAGTACCTTTGTACTCATGTTGCTATAATCTACATTTTTACAGAAGACGCTGCAACCCCTTCTGATGGGTTCTATGTAGACGTTGACATCAACGAGTAGGCTAAAGACCCAGGTGGTGACCCTGAGCTTGTGATGGACCACGTAGTATAGTTAGGCTTCCAAGCCTCTTTTATTTTACTAGTTGTCTGTACCCAGACAAAGTACTTCCGCTGTTGGCTTGTATGACTGTATGACTTGTATGTTGGGTCGTGAGACCCGTACCTTTGTGTATGATATGTATGGCTCCCTGAGCCTTAAATAAAGTACTTGTGTCGTAGAGTCATGTTGTGATGCTTCGTTGTATTTGCACATATCGAGCATATTGTGTGTATGATTGAAATGCTTGGTATGTGTGGGATCTGACTATCTAGTTGTTTATCTTTAGTAGCCTCTCTTACCGGGAAATGTCTCCTAGTGTTACCGCTGAGCCATGGTAGCTTGCTACTGCTCTGGAACACTTAGGCTGGCCGGCATGTGTCCTTCTTCGTTCCTGTGTCTGTCCCTTCGGGGAAATGTCACGCATTGAGTACCGGAGTCCTGTTAGCCCGCTACAGCCCGGTTTACCGGAGTCCTGCTAGCCCAGTGCTACAGCCCGGACCCACTTGCTGATGACCGACACGTTCGAAGCTGGGTCATGGATGCCTGTCCCTGTAAGTCTGTGCCACTTTGGGTTTACGACTAGTCATGTCAGCCCGGGCTCTTTATCATATGGATGCTAGCGACACTATCATATACGTGAGCCAAAAGGCGCAAACGGTCCCGGGAAAAGGTAAGACGACACCCGTGGGGATACCGTGCGTGAGGCCGCAAAGTGATATGAGGTGTTACCAGCTAGATCGATGTGACATCGAGTCGGGGTCCTGACATAATATGAGTATTACAAGAGTTGATCTACCACGAGATCGTAGAGGCTAAACCCTAGAAGCTAGCCTATGATTATGATTGTTGTTGTCCTACGAACTAATCCCTCCAGTTTATATAGACATCAGGGGGGCTAGGGTTACACAGAGTTGGTTACAGAGAAGGAAATCTACATATCCAAATTGCCAAGCTTGCCTTCCACGCAAAAGAGAGTCCAACCCGAACACGGGATGAAGTCTTCAATCTTGTATCTTCATAGTCCAATAGTCCGTCATAAGTATACAGTCCGGCTGTTCGAGGACACCGTAATCCAGCACTCCCTCAGTGGTTATTATTATATTTCCTTAATCAAGATAAAGGTTTATTATTAATGCTAGAATTTTATTGATTTGAAACTTAAATACATGTGTGAATACAAAAGCAAATGCCAAGTCCCTAGTATGCCTCTACTACACTAGCTCATTGATTAAAAGATGGTTAAGGTTTCCTGACCATAGACATGAGTTAGCATTTGATAATGGGATCACATAATTAAGAGAATGATGTGATAGACAAGACCCATCCGTTAGCTTAGCATATGATTGTTCAGTTTGTTGCTACTGCTTTCTTAATGTCAAATACATATTTCTTCGACCATGAGATCATGCAACTCCTGAATACTGGAGGAATATTGTGTGTGCTATCAAACATCACAACGTAGCTGGGTGATAATAAAGATGCTCGACAGGTATCTCCAAAGGTGTTTGTTGAGTTGGCATGAATCGAGATTGGGATTTCTCACTCCGTATGACTGAGAGGTATCTCTGGGCCCTCTCAGTAATACAACATCACAAGAAGCTTGCAAGCAAAGTGACTAAGAAGTTAGTTACGGAATGATGTATTATGGAACGAGTACAGAGACTTGCCGGTAATGAGATTGAAATAGGTATGGAGATACAAACGATCGAATCTCGGGCAAGTAACGAACCGACAAACAAAGGGAACTATGTATGTTGTCATAAAGGTTCAACTGATAAAGATCTTCGTAGAATATGTAGGAACCAATATAGGCATCTAGGTCCCGCTATTCGTTATTGACTGTAGAAAGTGTCTTCGTCATGTCTACATCATTCTCGAATCCGTAGGCTCCGCACGCTTAATGTTCGTTGACATTATAGTATTATATGAGTTATGTATGTCCGTGACCGAATGTTGTTCAAGGTCCCGGATTAGATCACGAACATGATGAGGATCTCCGGAATGGTTCGTAGGTAAACATTTATATATGGTATAATAGTGTTTGGTCTCTAGAAGGGTTTCGGAACTCACTGGAAGGGGTTTTGGATGTTTACCAAAATGTTTTGGTGCGAGAACACTTGGGACAAGGGGTAAAGCCCACGGGGCTTTAGGAAGGTGTAAAAGGAAGTTTTGCGGAGGCCAGACGCAGGGACCCTAGTGTATGGTCCTAGAGTCCGAGAAGGACTCTTGCCTTGCGGTCTAAACTGGCTTTGAGGAGGCTCTTTCTCCAAGAAATGACCCGGGGCTCAACATATAAATAGAGGGGCAGGGCTAGCACCTGGAACACATCAAGATTCACCCAGTCGTGTGCCAGCAACCCCTCCCCCACTAGTTTATCCTTTGTCATAGTTTCTATTGTGCTTAGCGAAGCCCTACGGAGATTGTTCTTCACCACCACAGTCACCATGTCGTCGTGCTGCCGGAACTCATCTACTACTTCGCCTCTCTTGCTGGATTGAGAAGGCGAGTACGTCATCGAGCTACATGTGTGCTGAATGTGGAGGTGTCGTACTTTCAGCACTTGATCGGGACAGATCATGAAGGTGTACGACTACATCAACCACGTTTATTATTGCTTCCTCTTAGCAATCTACAAGGGTATGTAGATGCTCTCCCCTCTATTAGCTATGCATATCCATGGATAGATCTTGCGTGTGCGTAGATTTTTTTCTATGCAACGTTCCCAAACAGTGGCATCATGAGCCAAGTCTATGCATAGATGATATCCACGATTAGAACACAAAGGAGTTGTGGGCGGTGATGTTCATACTGCTTACCACCAACGTCTTGTTTTGATTCGGTGGTATTGTGGGATGAAGTGGCCCGGACCAACCTTACATGTCCATATACATGAGACCGATTCCACCGACTGACATGCAACTTGTTTTGCATATAGGTGGCTGGAGGGTGTCTGCTTCTCCTACTTTAGTTGAATCGAATTTGACTATGGCCGCTCCTTGCAGAAGGTTGAAACAGCAAACTTGATCATCACCGTTGTGGTTTTGCATAGGTAAGAACGGATCTTGCTAGTTGCCCATAGAAGCAACGTAAAACTTGCAACAACAAAGTAGAGGATGTCTAACTTGTTTTTGCAGGCCATGTTGTGATGTGATATGGTTAATACATGATGTGATATATGTTGATGTATGAGATGATCATGTTTTATAATAAGTTCACGAGTTGCATGTCAATGAGTACGACAACTGGCAGGAGCCTTAGGGTTGTATTTTAATTATTGTATGACATGCGTGTCAACCATTTAAGCGCCATGTAATTGCATTAATTTATCGCTATGCATTAGCAATAGTTGTAGAAGTAGTAATTGGCGAGACAACCCCGACGCTACGATGGAAATCAAGGTGTCATGCCGGTGACGATGGAGATCATGTCGATGCTTTGGAGATGGAGATCAAAAGCATAAAATGATGATGGCCATATCATGTCAGATATTTTTGATTGCATGTGATGTTTATCCTTTATGCATCTTACTTTACTTAGAACGATGGTAGCATTATAAGATGATCCCTTCACTTAATTTCAAGATAAAAGTGGTCTCCCGAAGTTTGCACCGTTGTCAATGTTCATCGTTTCAAATCACCTCATGATGATCGGGTGTGATAGATTCTACGTTCACATAAAACGGGTGTAATCCAGTTTTGCACGTGCAGAATACTTGGGTTAAAATTGACGAGCCTAGCATGTACAGACATGGTCTCAGAACACTCGAGATCAAAAGGTCGAACGTGATTCATATAGTAGATATGATCGACATAGAGATGTTCACCATTGAAGACTACCCCATCTCACGTGATGATCAGACATGGGTTAGTTGATTTGGATCATGTATCACTTATACAACTTGAGGGATGTTGATTTAAGTGGGATGTCATTAGTAATTTGATTATTTGAACTAAAATTTATCATGAACTTAGTCTTATTAGTTTTTTGCATATCTATGTTGTAGATCAATGGCCCGTGCTATTGTTCCCTTGAATTTTAATGTGTTCTTAGAGAAAGCTAAGTTGAAACATGATGGTAGCAATTATACGGACTAGGTCCGTAACTTGAGGATTATCCTCATTGTTGCACAGAATAGTTATGTCCTTGATGCACCGCTAGGTGATAGGCCTACTGTCGGTGTCAAAACCGGCGGATCTCGGGTAGGGGATCTTGAAATGTGCGTCTAAGGCTAATGGTAACAGGAGGCGGGGGACACGATGTTTACCCAGGTTCGGGCCCTCTCTATGGAGGTAATACCCTACTTCCTGCTTGATTGATCTTGATGATATGAGTAGTACAAGAGTTGATCTACCACGAGATCGTAGAGGCTAAACCCTAGAAGGTAGCCTATGATCATGATTTTTCTCGTCCTACGGACTAAACCCTCTGGTTTATATAGACACCGGAGGGGGCTAGGGTTACACAGAGTTGGTTACAGAGAAGGGAATCTACATATCCGAATTGCCAAGATTTCCTTCCACACAAAGGAGAGTCCCACCCGGACACAGGACGAATTTTTCAATCTTGTATCCCCTGAGGACCCCCTAATCCAGGACTCCCTCAGTAGCCCCCGAACCAGGCTTCAATGACGATGAGTCCGGCGCACAGATTGTCTTAGGCATTGCAAGGCGGGTACTTCTCTGAATTCTCCAGAGTACCTGTTGTAACGGGCAATGTCCGGCTTCCCATTTAATGTTGCACTCATCGGCTTCTATACCTTAATAATGTCAGTCTCCATGTGTCGAGAGAATGCCAGAAGCCGGGGCATTTTTACACTTACCACCTTGAACATGTAAATAAATCGTCTTTTAAAGAGACGGGGATCCTCAGATCCAAACCGCGCCATCTTCCCCAAGCAAGGGTTCATCAAAGCGCGCCCGGAAAAACCATCCCATAATGGCCGGCCACCGCAGCTCCTCCTCTCGCCCCCATAGCGCCAAGCCAGGTGATTGGGAGAAGTGTACTGTATCCCATGGCCAATTGGTGAAGTTGCAGACCCAGTGGTTTCTCACGCCTGCATATATTGTCCCCGTTCGAGCCGGATTAGCCACCTTTGACGGCGGGGAGCAAGCGGAGAGTTTTCCCAACACATCCAGGGGGCAGCGAGTGTGCCTTGTCCCTTACTTGCTGAGGGGCATCAGATTTCCAAACCATCCGTTTCTCCTCAGGCTCCTAGGGTATTATGGCCTCCAGCTGCACAACTTCACCCCTACCTCCATCCTCCACATCGCAGGTTATGTCGCCCTTTGTGAGTTATTTCTGGGTTGCGAAGCTCATTTCGAGCTATGGAAGAGGCTGTTCTGCCTCGTCCCTCGCAATCAGGAGGGATCAATATTCCAGGTGGGCAGAGCCGAAATATGGCGCATCGCCGGGACTGGATACCTATCCGGCACTCCGAAGAAGACATCCAAAGATTGGCCTTCCGAGTGGTTTTATATAGAGGACGTCTCCCTTCCTGACCCTATCCGAGTGGGTCTTCCTGAGTTCACAAATGCCCCATTGAAGAAATGCCGTAGATGGCATCCTCGGGGCCCCAATGACGAAGATAGCAGAGAGGTCCTTCAATTGATGGGCAGGATAAAAACGCTTGCAAAATCTGGATTGACAATAATTGAGGTTATGTCAATATGCATAATGTGGGGGGTGCAACCGCTCCAGTATCGGGGGCGTCCCATGTGGCACTTCAACAGAGAAGACGATGCCACCGGTTGCGGTCGGAAAGGTCCGGACTCCGCCGCCGCTCTGGCGAAAATACTTTCCGATTTATACAAAGGAGAAGACGAGGAGTTCATCCACATTAAGCCACGAGATGGATTTTCCATGTACAACCCCCTAGCTGGGTGAGCTGGTGTATTTTACTCAACGTTATTCATTCCCGCATTCCTTCATCACAAATATTTAGCTCGCTAGTCCGTAATAGGAAATGTGGAAAGCTATGAGGGACGTCCACAGCCCACCCCCACAGCCAGAGGACCACAACCAGGCCCTCGACCCCGGACTCGAAGAAGATCCGGACATATTTATGGAGCTCGGCGATAGGGTGTTCTACCAGGAGAGCTGTGACGGCACCTTGGTGGCCATCACTGCCAACTATCCCGGCCTCCTCCCTACATCACATGTAAGTGATACAGGAGGCCTATCTTCCGAAAAAGGATTCACTCTTTCCACCTTACCCACCACGCATGTATTATGCTATAAAGGGGAGGCCATCTGCGCGCCATGCCGAACCCGCGGCGACTCACCAACAAGGGGCGCCCAGACCGGGTAGGCTTCCAAAAAGGAAAGCAACCAGAGGCATGGCCGAGCCGCCATCAAAGCGGTATGGTTTAAAACATGCTTCGTGATTGTTATCTTAAAGTATAACGACATCCGCTATGTCCTGGCAGAAAGAATATTCGTCGGACTGTATCCAGGGATGCTGCCCGCCACGCCTCTACCAGCTGGATTCCAGAACCGTCCTCAAGGATTGAGGCTAACGTGGGGACTGAGGGAGTCCTGGATTAGGGGGTCCTTGGACAGCCGGACAATATACTCTGGTTGGACTGTTGGACTATGAAGATACAAGATTGAAGACTTCGTCCTGTGTCCAGATGGGACTCTCCTTTGCATGGAAGGCAAGCTTGGAAATTCGGATATAAATATCTCCTTCTCTGTAACCGACTTTGTGTAACCCTAGCCCCCTTCGGTGTCTATATAAACCGGAGGGTTTAGTCCGTAGGATAACAACAATCATAATCATAGGCTAGCTTTTAGGGTTTAGCCTCTACGATCTCGTGGTAGATCAACTCTTGTAATACTCATTTCATCAAGATCAATCAAGTAGGAAGTAGGGTATTACCTCCATCGAGAGGGCCTGAACCTGGGTAAACATTGTGTCCCCCGCCTCCTGTTACCATTAGCCTTAGACGCACAGTTCGGGACCCCCTACCCGAGATCCGCCGATTTTGACACCCACATTGGTGCTTTCATTGAGAGTTCCACTATGCCGTCACGGTAAGGGTTGATGGGTCGCCTTGTTGTCAAGGACAACATCACCTCTGGGGGAGCCCTGGCTGTAATCCAAACTCTCCGACTAGGCGGGTTCGTCATGACAGCCCATTCGATCGTCGCGCTGACGATGACTTCTCGGGTCATCAAAAACAGCCTCCACGTTAGCTCAGAATTCACCGAGCAGATGGATCCAATGGAGTTCTCCTCCTTGAACGAGCTCTTGGAACGCATCGCCGCCCTGGGAGTCACTACGGACTATGATCGGATCGGGCTTAAACCCAACCAAATGTAGATTAACTCTTCGCTGGTCACCCATTAGATAGCGGTGGTGGAGGAGCAATGCAACGATTCTTCCTCTATTTTGAGGATGAACTATGTCCGGATTCCTGAGCTCTCCGAGCCGGATACCCGACTACGGGAGGACATGGCCCGAGCTACGAACCTAGAATCGGACAGCGGGGGAGAAAAATTGGGAAACATCCTGGAGCCCGAACTGCCAAGCTCGGAAGCTCCTCTGCCCCTGGGTCTCAGATCGGGTCAGGGTTTCACTACTAGGAAAAGGCCTACTAATGGCGCACCGGTTTTTCCTACTAATGGCACACTACCGGTGCGCCATTAGTAGCACGCCACTAGTATTTTTTACTAGTGGATTAGTATCTGGTATACTAATGGTGCACCACGCAGTGCGCCATTAGTTTTGCCCACAGTGCGCCACTAGAGTCTGCTATACTAATGGCGCACCACATGGTAGTGCGCCATTAGTAACAATTTTTTAAATTTTTTTTCTTAATCTCAGGTCACTATTTCACATATGAGATATCCAACACATATATATACAACAAGCATCCATATAACAATCATAGCCAACACACAAGTTCCATCATATATACATACATAGCCAACACATAGTTCCATCGTTACATATTACAAAAGTTTCACACTGTTCATCCAACACCGTTATCTATCAATTCACAAAAGTTTCACATTGATACAAAATAAAAACAAAAATGGAAAAGAAGCACTCCATCCATGCAAGCTTCCGTGAATTAAATCAAATCCGCAAAATGATAAACAAGAAGTTAGAAGAAGAAGAAGAAGAAGACTAGAAGAATACTACAAGAAGAAGAACACTAGAAGAAGACTAAGAAGAATTTTCGAAAAGAATAAGAATAAGAAGAAGAATATAAGCTTATTATGTAAACTTGATCATTTTGTGCTAACATAAGTAATTTTGGAGCTAACCTATAGGAAACTAAGCATATAAGCTCTAAGTTAGCATATTAGAGCCAACTTAGGTAAAATGAAGCTAACCTATGTCATTTTGGAAAAGAAGAAGAATAAGAAGAAGACTATAAGCTTATTATGTAAACTTGATCATTTTGTGCTACCATATGTTATTTTGGAGCTAACCTATAGGAAACTAAGCATATAAGCTCTAAGTTAGTATATTAGAGCCAACTTAGGTAAAATGAAGCTAGCCTATGTCATTTTGGAAAAGAAGAATAAGAAAAAGACTATAAGCTTATTATGTAAACTTGATCATTTTGTGCTAACATAAGTTATTTTGGAGCTAACCTATAGGAAACTAAGCATATAAGCTCTAAGTTAGCATATTAGAGCCAACTTAGGTAAAATGAAGCTAACCTATACGAAACTAAGCATATTAGAGATAACATAGGTAATCAAGTATATATATATATATATCATTTTGGAGATCTGGCATACCTGACAAAGTTCAGTTCTCATGCATTGTTCTTCTCCTTCTCCTTCCTCAGCCTGATGCGCCAAGAGCGGCGAGGCGGTGGAGGCAGTGGAGGTAGTGGGATGTAGTCTTCTACCACAATTGGCGTCGTCATCTCGCCCAGCTGTGGGATCGCCGGCGCCACCACCGATGCGTGGTCATTGTCAGGCACCACCACCATCGCGAGGCCACCTTCAGGCACGACCATCGCTAGGTCATCCTCAGCCACCTCCATCTCTTGCCCATGGTCAGCCACCACCATCTCTTGCCCATGGTCAGCCACCACCATCTCTTGCCCTTGGTCAGCCACCACCAGCGCTAGGTCATCCTCAGCCTGATGCCCATCATCATCCTGCAGCTCCTCATCCCCACTCAGCTCCTCTTCTCCCGCACACCAGTCCGGATCATCCTTCTTGTTGTCTATGCTGCTGCCAGAATCGTTGCTGCTTTCGCTACAGCCAGAATCGCTGCTGCTTTCGCTACAACCATAGTCGTTGCTGCTTTGGCTGTAGCCAGTGTCGCTGCTGCTGCTCCCATTACCTGTCCAAATGTAACAATGGCTGTTCACATTCAATGTGAGACAAAGCCAAATGTAGAGGAATAAGAAGAGGCAGAACGTACTGGCATCATGATCATCAGCGTAGCGCATGCGACACATAGTTGCCTTGAACACCTTCATGATGAGCATGGTGGCGGCGTCGTCGTACCTGAAGAGAAGGAAGTACCCCAGCCGCAGGTCGTAGGCACGGTAGAAATTCTCCCACCCACGAGACAAGTACATGTGGCCCTCCTTGATCACCAACTCCACATCCCACTGCCTGCAAAACCCGCTGTCGGCCTGTCGCAACTTCACATTATTTGGCGGATCTTCACCCATCAGCATGTTCATAAAACTGTCAGGCAGCCTCTGCAGTTTGGGTAAATGAGTAATGTAGCAAACAACAAATATCATAATGAGATGGGTGAAGGGGAGATCTCTCGTTTTATATACCTGCGTCATGGATGATACTGAAGTCTCAAGTATGATAGTGAAGAACTCGGAAGCATCCAACTCGTACTGCGGTGTCGCAGAGCGGCGGTGGCTGCTTCCTGCCATCTCTGTTAAGCAGCAGAAGAGACCAATTAGTACCCTTACAACAGATCATAAAACATGCATTAGTCGCAAGTACCCCATATGTCCTATTTTTAGCAAAGTCATGCTAAAATTCACGGAAAATTTCAGCATGACCTTTTGCTAAAAATAGGACATATGGAGTGCCCGAATTTGCCGGAACGGAAGTTAATCGACATTCTGGCAAACTCAAGGGCCTCTCAGCAAACTCAAGTTAATCGACATCACAATAAAGCAACACCCTGCACTAGCCTAAAAAAAGTGAAGTTTCACCCATATAAGAACAACTTTATAAAATCAGAGAAGTTGCTAAATTTTTTGTATCCTTCATACACACTGGAGTACAATGCTTTATAATGTTCCATCATCATTACAGAAATCCAAGACCATATCATCATTACAGAAATCCAAGAAACATCATGCTTTTTAACAGTTTTCAGTTTGGACAGAATACTGAAAACTACACTTTGGACAGAATTCCTAACACTTTGGTCTTCTAGTTACAAAACAAAACTGATATAATTACATAAAAAGTATCCCAGGTTTCCATCTTAATATATCAATATAACACCATCTTAATATTTGTACCCAGCTAATTTCTCTGAATTTACGATAGCAACCACCAACGGACTGAAAACAGTAATATGATCTACATCATCTAGATGATGAAACAAATCATAGCTCTTGACTAACTTAAAATTAGCACTGTCTCTGTAAGCAGTGGTTAGTGGTTAATACATTCAGCAACAAGTACATGCAAAATTGCACTATGTCTACTATACTTGCCATGCTCGATTTTGGAAGCAGTGATGGTAGAATGTCCAGTTTTCAACTTAAAAAGCAACCCGCCAGAAAGTAGTTTAGGTGTGTACCCCGTATGGAACACCTAAACAGAAGCCTACAGTAAAGTTCTGAACAGATATAAGATCATGATGCAATTGGCAGTGCATCAACTAGACGAGAATCAAGTCAAAGCTTCTTATTGGAGTTCAAAATAAGATCAAAATAGGAAGTGAATTCCAGGTTAGTTGTCATTTTCCTTTACACTGGTAGACTTGCATCCAGAATTTTCTTACATTATATTCACATGCACATTTTCCAAACAGTAAATCAAGTACAGTAAACTAATCAACCAGTCCTAAGCTTCAGGTATTTAGCAGTCCTACAAGCTACAGTTAAATGGCATAAACTGTATATGGACAATTCTATGAAGTACAAACATTCAGATTTATATGTTGCCACTATCAGAAGCCAGCACAAAGGAGCCAATGGATCCTATGCTTCAGATGATAGATACTGCAGCGCAGAGCCAAAACCCTCTTCGGTTTCAATGTGGCATCTATGGCTTGAGGAAGCCGTGGTTGATGAATACTTGCAACGACAACCGGAGGGGAGGGAGGAGAGGGAATGGGGAAGGGTGGAGAGGGAGGAAGGAGGACGGAGGAAGGAGGAGAGGTACCTGGTCGCCGAAGGGGTCGGGATCCCTAGGGCTCGGGGCCGGCACAAGACCACGCCGGATCCCTAGAGGCGGTCGTCATCTCCTCCTCCTCCTCCTCCTCCTCCTCCTCCTCCTGGTCCTCCTCCTCCGGATCGGGGCGCGAGGGCGTGGGGGCGGCGGCACGGGGGAGCTGCAGTGGTGGGGGGCATGGGGGCACGGGGGCAGTGGGGGTGGATTCCGGCGGGGGTCGGGGCGGCGGCGGCAGGGGATGGAGGGGATGGATGGGGTGTGCAGGCGCGGCGGTGGTGTACGGCAAATTAGGTCGAGTGGGGAGGAAGGTAGGGAGGGGAATAGGTGGAGTGGGTGGGAATCTTGCTAATGGCACACCCCGCAGAGGTGCGTTATTAGAATGCTTTTTTATTACAGTTCGAGCACTCAGGTTATATTCCACCTAACCCAATCCACACCAGAACCCGCCCACTAGCCCGACTGGCCAGCACGCAGCACACACACTAGGAGGTCCTGGGTTCAATTCCCAGGCTCCCCAATATTTTTTATGCATTTTAAATGTTGTTTGATATTTATTTTTGTTTAAATATGTTCAAAGTTGTTTAAATCATAACAGTAATATATTTTTATAAAAACAGTAATAATTTTTTTAAATATGTTCAAATTTTTTATTTGAAAATATTTATGAATATGAAAAAGGTGGACTGGAGGGTGCGGTGGCGACGGTGGAGTGGGGGAGGGTGCGGGCCGGGGGTCGGCGGCGGCGGCCGGTGGAGCGGGGGAGGGTGTGGTGGGTTATCGGCGATGGTGGAGTGGGGGAGGGTGCGGGCCGGGGGTCGGCGGCGGCGGCCGGTGGAGTAGGGGAGGGTGCGGTGGGTCATCAGCGACGGTGGAGTGGGGGACCGGATCATTTCTCGATTGTATAAAATGTTGTTTGATACTTATTTGTGTTTAAATATGTTCAAACTTGTTTAAATCATAACAGTAATATTTTTTTATAAAAACAATAATAATTTTTTAAAAAAATATGTTCAAATTTGTTATTTGAAAATATTTATGAATATGAAAAAGGTGGAGTGGAGGGTGCGGTTGCGACGGTGGAGTGGGGGAGGGTGCGGGCCGGGGGTCGGCGGCGGCGGCCAGTGGAGCGGGGGAGGGTGTGGTTGATCGTCGGCGGCGGTGGACTGGGGGAGGGTGCGGGCCGGGGGTCGGCGGCGGCGGCCGGTGGAGCGGGGGTGGGTGCGGTGGGTCATCGGCGACAATGGAGTGGGGGACCGGATCGTTTCTCGATTGTATAAAATGTTGTTTGATATTTATTTGTGTTTAAATATGTTTAAACTTGTTTAAATCATAACAATAATATTTTTTTATAAAAACTGTAATAATTTTTTTAAAATATGTTCAAATTTGTTATTTGAAAATATTTATGAATATGAAAAAGGTGTAGTGGAGGGTGCGGTGGCGACGGTGGTGTGGGGGAGGGTGCGGGTCGGGGGTCGGCGGCGGTGGCCGGTGGAGCGGGGGAGGGTGTGGTTGATCATCAGCGGCGGTGGAGTGGGGGAGGGTGCGGGCCGGGGGTCGGCGGCGGCGGCCGATGGAGCGGGGGAGGGTGTGGTGGGACATAACAGTAATATTTTTTTATAAGAACAGTAAAAAAAAATTAAAAAAAATATGTTCAAATTTGTTATTTGAAAATATTTATGAATATGAAAAAGGTGGACGGGAGGGTGCAGTGGGTCATCAGCGACGGTGGAGTGGGGGAGGGTGCGGGCCGGGGGTCGGTGGCGGCGGCTGGTGGAGCGGGGGAGGGTGCGGTTGATCGTCGGCGGCGGTGGAGCGGGGGAGGGTGCGGTTGATCGTCGGCGGCAAGGGGGAAGTCGATGTCCCATGAACACGGTTTTCGAAGACCTGGGATCTCTATCTAGCTGGCGATACTTTGTGTCATCCATGCACCTTACGCATCCAGAAAATCCGTGGACTACCTGCCCCGCGAGATATCCGTAACCAAGATAGTCGTGTAGTAGTGCAATATATATATATATATATATATATATATATATATATATACTAATGGCGCACCGCGTAGTAGTGCGCCATTAGTAGTTTTGCAAAAAATAGAATAAAAAAAATACAGTACTGGCGCACTCCTTGTCTGGTGCGCCATTACTAGTTAGAACTAGTAATGGCGCACTTCGATCGGATGCGCCATTAGTATGTATGTAAAAATGAAAAAAACATTATCTCTAGTGGCGCACCTTTTGTCTGGTGCGCCATTAGTGTCTTCCACACTAATGGCGCATCACCAACTAGTGCGCCATTAGTATATAGTAGTGGCGCACTACATCCCTGGTGCGCCATTAGTGTCAATCCTATCTATAGCCATTTTCCTAGTAGTGCTTGGACCTAAATCTACCCACCCACCCAAACACGAGTGATCTTTCCCACATTAGACAAGAGCCCCAAGAGACAATACATCACTTTTGGGCCAAATTCCTCCTTGTAATGAGCAAGGTCAAGGACTATCGCGAGGAAGACGCAATTTCATTCTTTTGCAAAAATTGCATAGACAGGGGAATCCTCAATGCCATAAGTCGCCGTGACATAGAACACTTCACTGACTTGGCGGCCATAGTACAGAAGTACGGTGCAATGGAAAGTGCCTGGAAAACCCAAACAAAATTCTGGGATCCTCCGGCTCTCAATAACCCGTCATCCAAACTAAAAGGGTGCACTCTCACAAGTCACCCGATCCAATTACAAAGAAACCAAAGCCCACTATAGGGCATGGAACCGTATTGGAGGAATGGCTCAATGGGCCATGCAAAATGCATAGTACACTGGATACCATACCAAAACACAACCTTATAGCATGTTGGATACTCCAGCAGGTGGCCAAGAGCGACGAGGATCTCCTCATCAACAATACCGCAGAGCACCATCCCGCGGAGAATAACAATACAGTATTGACAGTCTTCAAGACTTTCGCCTCAAACAATAGGTGCAAACAAGCACTCTGCAGCCTCGCCGAAGTCTGCCACGTTGCAGCAATAGATCCATGGAACGACACAGCCATAACCTTCAATGCCAGTGACGAACCTCAATTCCGAACAGTCTGAGCACCAGCCGCTTTGGTCCTTAGTCCAATTGTGGACGGCTTCCGGCTTACTAAAGTGCTCATGGGCAGCGGCAGCAGATTAAACCTCATCTACAAGGAAACTCTTAACAAAATGGAAATAGACAAGAGCAACATTGAGCAAAGCAGCACGACCTTCAGAGGAATCATCCCTAGTCGGGAGGCATGATGTGCGGGGAAAATCACACTCGATGTGGTATTCGGCACGCCAGAGAATTATAGGTCCGAAGAAATCACATTCCAAGTGGCCCCGTTTAGTATCGGATACCACACCCTTTTAGGGCGGGATGCATTCACGAGCTTCCAAGCTATACCCCATTACAAGTACATGAAGCTCAAGATGCCCGGGCCCAATAGAATCATCACAATAGCTATTGATCCGGACGTAGCACTCCGTGCCAAAAATAAAACCGCCGCACTGGCCCTTGAGGCATTATCAGAAGCCCTCGCGGCCGAAGAACTAACTGCGCTGCGCTCCACAGTGGACAGGGACGACGTGATACTCGACAAACGACCCAAGTCCACCTCTTTCAAACCAGCGGACGAAATAGTCAAATTCCACGTCCACCCAACGAACCCTACAAAAACAGCATCCATCGGGGCATAGCTGAACCCCACAATAGATGCCGCACTGCGAGAGTTCTTGCGTGAGAATTGGGACGTCTTCGCCTGGCATCCTTCAGACATGCCAGGTATCCCACGCAGGCTGGCCGAGCATAGCCTAAACATACTGGAGGGATACAAGCCTGTTAAGCAGACTCTTCTGCGCTTTTCAGAGCCTAAGCGACAAGCCATGGGAGATGAGCTAGCCAAGTTACTCAAGGCTGGATTCATCAAAGAAATAAAACATCCATTTTGGCTAGCAAACCTGGTGATGGTACCAAATAAGGACAAATCCTGGTGCCTATGTGGGGATTTCAAGGACTTCAATAAGGCTTGCCCCAAGGATCCCTTCCCCCTCCCCAACATCGATCAAATTATCGACGCTACCGCAGGACACGACTCATTGTGCTTCCTTGACGCATACTCCGGATACCATCAAATCAAGATGGTGGAGTCCGATCAAGCCGCAACGGCATTCATCACTCCATACGGCACCTTCTGTTTTAACACCATGACTTTCGGGCTCAAAAACACCGGTGCAACCTATCAACGCATGATTCGGACATGCCTGGAAACACAAATCGGCAAAACATTGGAGGCATACGTAGATGATGTGTTCATCAAAACCAGACACGTCGAATCTTTAATAGATGACTTGAGGCTTACGTTCGACAATCTCCGAACATATGACATTAAGCTCAATCCGGAAAAATGCATTTTCGGCGTACCTGCCGGAAAGCTCTTGGGCTTCATCGTTTCTAATAGAGGAATCGAAGCAAATCCGGCTAAAATCCGAGCTCTGTCATAGTTGGCTACCCCAACAGACCTCAAGCAAATCCAGAAATTTACTAGATGTGTGGCTGCCCTAAGCCGCTTTATCTACCGATTGGGAGAAAAGGCACTACCTCTCTATCGCCTTCTTCGACGCACCAAACACTTCGAGTGGATGGATGCGGCTATGGCCGGACTGGAAGAAATGAAGGCCCTCTTGGCCAACAATCCAATCCTGGCCGCACCAAATATCGACGAACCTATGCTGTTATATATAGCTGCAACACACCAGGTTGTAAGCGAAGTGCTCGTCGTCGAACGAGAGACGGACGGACATAAGTTCCCGCTTCAAAAGCCAGTATACTACGTATCCACTATCCTCACTCCATGCAAGTCACGGTACCCACATTATCAAAAGATAGCATAAGCGGTCTTCATGGCATCCCAGAAACTACAACAGTACTTTCAAGAGTGTTCAATCATGGTAGCCTCTGAAGTACCACTCAATGATATAATAAATAACCACGACGCCACGGACCAGATTGCTAAGTGGGCTATTGAGCTCCTCCCGTTCGACATCACATACAAACCATGGCGAGCCATTAAGTCGCAAGTACTGGCTGACTTCGTCACTAAATGGACAGAAGCTGAACTCCCTAAAGAGTACGGTGCGTACTCCAATTGGATCATGCACTTTGACGACTCTAAAATGCTGGCTGGTCTGGGGGTAGGCGTTGTCCTGACATCGCCCACCGGAGATACAGTCCAATACGTACTCCAAATACTATATACAGACTCCAACAATGCAGCCGAATATGAGGCTCTGTTGCATGGTCTTCGGATGGCCGTCTCCATGGGCATTCAACACCTAGAAGTGTGTGGGGACTCAAACCTCGCAATATCTCAAATAAATGGAGACTTTGATGCCAAGGACCCAAAAATGGCGGCTTACCGTAATGCCTTCCTCAAAATGTCAGCTCGGTTCGAGGGGCTCAAATTCCACCATGTGGTCCAAGAGAACAATCAAGCGGCGGATATCCTCGCCCGCATCGGCGCTAAACGCGACCCCATCCCACCTAACATCTTCTTGGAATGGGTGTTCAAGCCATCCGTGGTGTGGGAAGGGGAGACCGGCAATACAAGCCAGGATCCGAACACAACCCCATATCACGTACACTCTGACATAATCGGAGGATCCACCACCGAAATAACACCTTCGGCCCAGTCATGGCTATCATCGCCCCATGGACAGAACCCTTCTTAGCCTACCAAAATAGGCAAGAACTCCCTGAGGACCAAAATGAGGCACGTTGCATTGTGCGGTGCTCTAAAGCCTACAAGGTTCACGAGGGAGAGCTTTATAGGAAAAGCGCGTCCGGAGTGCTCCAAAGGTGCATCTCTGAAGAGGAAGGACGGCAGCTACTGGCCGAAATTCATGCTGGACTCGGCGACCATCACGCCGCCGCTCGGGCCCTTGTGAGCAAGGCCTTCCGTATAGGTTTCTACTGGCCGACAGCCCGAGCAGACGCATAGAACCTCATCCAACATTGCGTCGGTTGCCAGCTTTTTGCGAACCAAAGCCATATGCCACCTACCGCTCTCCAAACAATCCCCATAACTTGGCCCTTTGCGGTTTGGGGGCTCGATATGGTTGGACCCCTTAAAGGAGGAAGCCATAAGAAAAAAATACTTGTTGGTTATGCTGAATAAATTCACCAAATGGATAGAAGCCAAACTAGTTAAAACGGCCGAGTCCGGACCAGTGATAGACTTCATATCCGGGGCCGTACACCATTACGGTGTCCCCCACAGCATCATCACCGATAACGGCTCCAACTTCACAGCCGATGAGGCGAAAACTTGGTGCGGCAACATGGGCATTAAGCTCGACTATGCCTCCGTCTATCACTCCCAAACAAACGGTCGAGTCGAATGAGCAAATGGTCTTATTATGAGCGGCATCAAACCCAGAGTAGTGCGATCCTTGAAGGAATCAGATACGCACTGGGTTGAGGAGCTCAACTCCGTACTATGGGGGTTGCGAACCACGCCGAATCGCACTACCGGATACACACCATTTCTATGGTGTACGGCGCAGAGGTGGTATTGCCCTGCGACATCATTCATGACTCACCTCGAGTGAGCATGTACGAAGAGAAAGAAGCTGAGCTTGACCGGCAGGACAGTTTAGATGCCCTGGAGGAGGAGCGTGACGTCGCAGAAGCCTGCTCCACATTCTCTCAGCAACAGGCTCGAAGGTATCAAAGCAGAGAAGTACGGGCCAAAACTTATAATGTTGGCGAACTCGTTCTACGCCTACCGGAGAAGAAAAAGGACAAGCTCAAGCCCAAGTGGGAGGGTCCCTTCATCATCGATAAAGTTCTCACCGGAGGAGTGTACCGTCTGCGTGACACATCTGACAATCGACTCGAGCCAAACCCACGGAACGTGGCCAGACTCCAAAGATTCTACGCCTAGTGCCGGACGCTGTGTTCGTCTCCTTACCTCCGCTTTTTTCATATCCGCTTTCTTTCTTTCTTTCTTTCTTCCTCTTTCTTTATGGCCTTAAAAGCTTAAAGTGTGTCTTGACTACACAATCTTGACGCGCCAGCGCGCTCATTATACCTGGGGGCTTCTTATACAGAAGCTTAATATAATTATCTCCAGGGCTTTATGCCCACTACATATGTGTCGCTTCTCCATATGTTCCTTTTTTCGCCATTATATGCACTGATATGACTTAAGTTTTGGCCAAGCTGGGTTGCCTGGCTCCTGTGTTTATGCCCTACGTTCCCGTTAGTTCGGCTAGGGCATAAGGGGAGCACCTCTACGATTGTTACTGCCGTGTCAGGCGGATGTGTACCTTAGACTGGGTGAAGCCGAAAGCTAGCGTTCTTAAGGGAATATTCGGTCGGTGAACAAAAGATGTTTCTTACCTATTGCAATACATGCCCCCAGATGTTTATATCATGCGTCTCTTTTCGCAGTTCGGACATGCACATTAATGCATGTGTACCCAGGGAAAGCAACCCTTTACGGAATTATTCTCCCTGGAAGATGTTTCTTACTCTCCATGTAATATAACATAGCTAGTTGGGTACTTGTTTGTTCAAGCACTTATGACTCCTACGCCTGGTTTCCACATGTACCCCGGTTTTTACATAACTGAGCGGGTATTCGGATACACTCTGGACTATTGGGTCCGGAGGTTTAAGCGAAAAGGTCCGCCATGACAAATGATTTACAATCTGGCAGGGACAAAATATGTCATTTGAAGTACACAGTCACTTAGACTGACTAAATTCTTCTTCTATACCATCCAACAGGTTGTCTAGCCTACAATCCTATTGGGAATACTTTGCGGCTAAACCTACCTGGTCATATACCACACTAACGGGGATCTCTTTCCACTACAAAAAAATACACTTCCGTGATGATACGTGTTTGTCACAGTAGGTCGCGTTTTTTGTCATGCATGTACATCCATGACGATTTTATGACAGAATCAAGATAGTCATACCTGTGCTGTCGTAGAAGTGTTCCATGACATTACCAAAATATCATCACGGAAGTGTCCACTTCCATGACGATAAATCGCGCGTCACAGAAGTGCTTTCGTCAAGGGTGACCGACACGTGGCATCAACCGTAACGAAACGTTGTTAATCTATTGGGTCGGGTTTTGGATCCGATAACCCGTTAACAGACCCGACCAATGGGGATTTTCCATGTGTAAAATCATCATTGGCTGGAGGAAACACGTGCCGGCTCATCGTTGGGACAGGTGTCACTCATCCAATGGGCGAGACGCGCCTATGATATGTTGACACATGGACCGGCCCATCAGGTTTAAATGGGCCTGCCCAACTAAAGGCCCACAAGATTTTGCGGACATAATGGGCCGGCCCAACTAAATGCCCACGAGATTTTGTGGACCATAATTGGTTGGCCCAGCTAAAGGCCCACACGATTTTGCGGGCCATAATGGGCCGGCCCAGGTAAATGCCCTGAAGATTTTTGTGTGCCATAATGGGTCGGCCCAGGTAAAGGCGCACAAGATTCTTGCGGATCATAATGGGCCGGCCCGGCTAAAGGCCTATGAGATTTTGCCAACATTAATGGGCTGACCCAGCTGTAGGCCCACAAGAATTTGAGGACCCTAGTAGGCCAGCCCATTAACTGGCTGCCATGTTTTGGGCGAAATGTCGGCCCATATTTGATCCGGTCCATTAATGGCCTGCCACGTTCCGAGCCTAATAGTGGCCCATATGAGATCCGGCCCGTTAAAATCCTACCACATTTTGGGCCAAATTACGGCCCAGATCAGGTCCGGCCCTTTAAGAGGCTATGTGCTCAATTATGGCCCATATCAGATTCGGCCCGTCAACTGGACACTATGCTTTTGGGCCCACTTGCTAAAGGCCCACTTAGTAATTCAGCCTGATATTAGTTTTGGCCTCTTAAGGGCCCATTTAACAGTTCGGCCCTATATTAATTTCGGCCTGTTAAATGCCCATCATATAGTTGGGCCTAACTACGGCCCGGTTTGCATCCGGCCTGCTCGCAGCCGATATCTGATTGGGCCAAACAAGGACCGAGACAATTTTGGCATGTTAAAAGCCCATGATTTGATTCGCACAATCATGGGCCGGGGTTCATTTCGGGCTGCTGCCGGCCCGTTAGCTGTTCGGCACATTTCAGGCCCAACCTACATCGTGATTGCATGATAGCCCGATTATGTACCGTAATTTTACGGTTTGGCCGGTTTACTGCGAAGACAGGATATATATATATAGTAAAATAACTGCAGCATCGTAAATAAGAAAAAACCTAGACTATACAATAAAGAAATTACCACATATTACATCCACTGGGCATCAAAGTTCGCCACTATGATAATAAAGCACAAGTAGACAACAGATTACATACACAGGGCATCAAAGATCGCCACCAGTGCAAATAAACACGCTGACAAAATAATATACAAAACCGACAACACTTCAATAGAGTTCAAGAAAGGTTAGCCCTGCTGGGGAGCTGCAGCGCAAGCAGCTGAGCAAGATGATGAGATTGCGCTTGTTCAACACTTAAATCTTCCTCACTCTGAAAGATAAACAAGTAGACAGATGACAGGTTTTGCACATAAAAGTATCAGTGCTGACAATTCATCACATTTCTTACTGACGAATAAAGTGACACAGTTTAAAATTGCATTAACACAATATGGTATTTTTTAGGTCAAGACATGGCAGGAAATGACATTGTGAAGGAGTTGGCAGCTTCACGACACCACTGGATTACAGATAAAGAACTCATAAGTATCAATGGTTAGTGTGTTGTCAATTTATCCCATTTCAGATTGGCAAATAAAGAGACGGTTTAAATAATACTCCCTCCGTCCGGAATTACTTGTCATCAAAATGGATGTGTCTAGAACTAAAATACATCTAGATACATCCATTTCAATGACAAGTATTTTCGGACGGAGGAAGTAGTAGAATGATATGACATTGTTCATAGTTAAGACATTGCAGAATATGACATTGTGCTGTAGTGGGTAGGTTCACCACACCACTAGATTACGGATGAAGAACAGAAGCATACATGCAGTGCAAAAGAAGATCACTTGCTCTGTATTGTTTTATTTACATGGTATGAATAAGGAACTTGGTTGTACAACTGAAAACTTAAATTGAGAAAGGACAAACTTTTGTTTGTGAACTACATAATAAACTTTAAAAATGCTATTTGATGCAAACACCAAAAATAAACAGCTGTTGCAGTCATGCCTAACCAAATATATACAACAAAGTTTGAAGGCTTGAGATGGACAAACTTACATTATTGGTGAAGACAGGCTCTATAAAGGCCTTGTCCATACTGATGGGGGGAAATTCATGAAGTTTACCACAGAATCTTCTTCATAAGCATTGCCTTTATTCTATATTTTGTTAAGAGTAAATATAGATGTGATAATATACGAAAAAATGGACAATATTTAAGATAAGATGAAGAGTGATGCTACATAACCAAGTAGCTATAAATGTAAGTGCAGCGATACAGGCAAAAGGTACAACCAAGAACAATGCACAGCTAAACTTTTTCTGTACCAACCTTATGGTAAGAGTAAATATAGATCTGATGTGTAGAAAATGGACGGCAAAGGAAAATAAGCTGCAGAGTGATGGTACATGAACAACTACCTATCATTATAAGTACACTGATAAAGGACAGCATGTACTTACAAGAACAATGCAGAGCTAAAAAACATTGGCATTGGATATATTCTACACTAATGTAACCATTCATACAGATCAGATAATTTGGAGCGAACAATTGATAAGCAAGCTATCATGCATACTGCTGTCACATAATGAACCAGGTATGTATGCAAGTACAGTGATACAGGACAACAGGTACTAACAAGAGCAAAGCAGCGGGTAGCATAGTTGTGATATCCTGTCGTTCTTTTCAAACCGGAATTCTTCTTCGAGCAGATTTCCTGCAAAAAAGATTTGTAAGTCACATGGAGAAAAGTAGAAGTTCAAATTGTCATGTGATTTCATAGACAGTACCTCATCATAGACAGTACCAGTGCATAACAAGGTTTTTCCATTCAATGTCTTCTAAATTTAGCACAGGAGACTTCACCGGAAATTCGTTTATAGACTTGCCACCAAAGTGTGATTTCCTCAGGTAACACCGATACTACTGCAATGCTTCCTTGAAAAGCACAAGCAAGCTTTGCTCATCATGACTATCCAGATTGACCCTCGCCTAGTTACAACAATGTAATGTAAATCATTGATGTGTTCAATCTGCAGAAAACGGGAAAATAATAACCATGAATAATAGCACTTATAGGTAAGTTGGACAGGAAGATGTGAAAATGGTGTTTGTCTTCACAATAATCTTCCCATGATGGGAATATATGCACGTAGTCCCTAACAACATTGAAAGCATTGTCTTTTAAACTGGGAATAAATGGAATGGGGTTCCAAGATAATGGATGGGCAAGGCATCTCAACATATATGATGAGTAAACTAAGCAGATGGCGGTGCAACAAAGTAGAAGAAATGCAAGACAACATATCCAAGATACCCGCAATCAATAAAACATTGCCAAATTAGAACAGGCACCTTGATGGGTGAACAGGAGAGGCCATCTGCCTTTGACTCCTCGAGGTTAGAATAGTCATTAGAATCATATTCTGAACAAGAGTCAACAGGTGGGGAGCGTGTGAGTTTCATTGCATCCAGAATGGCACTCAATGCCTTGGTGCCAATTTTGTAAGTCACTGCAGTGTTTAGCTTCAAGAGTGGACTGCTGCTAGTGCGACACAAAGCAGCTACACAGATCATAGTGTAAATATAACGGGAAAACTTTAAGCATCAGAGTAAAATCAACAAAGTGGAACTTGCTGGAATATATGTGCTAGTATTGCTGGTACGGCTAGAAAGGCTTCGGATACCAGCTCTCTTCAAGTGAAGGTGTGGTACTATTAATATCAGTGTAACTCTCAAAGGTGACACAGCTCCCCGCATTTCCTTGCTATTCTTATAGGATTCAAGTGGGCAGGCCACTACAAATCCTATTCCTATGTTTACAAGATCCTACGAATCAAAGAGGCTCAAAGTGTCCATCACAACCGACCGTATAGACCTCTACACTGCAAATGTCCTTGCTCATGTTCAGTACAAGGAACATACTGTAATACTAGCATACTCCCTCCGTTCCAAAATATAAGTCTTGGTAGAGATTTCCACTATGGATCACATATAGATGTATCCAGATACATTTTAGAGTGTAGATTCACTCATTTTGCTCCATATGTAGTCCATGGTGGAATCTATACAAAGACTTGTATTTAGGAACGGAGGGAGTACATATTAAAGAAGAACGGAAGAGGAACATGGTAAAGAAGAGCGAGCAGATTTTGGATAATAAAATGTTGGTTGCGCACTGCCCACACATGATGAACCAGAGCGCATTAAGAATGGACCTCCCAGCTGTCTCTCAACCATTTCAGGCGGTTGGATAAAGATCCTACGGCTCCTAACCCTTCTTCTTCCTCGTCTCTGATTCTTCCCATACAGAACACCGCACGGGCCGCCGGCCGGACCACCGGCCCCCACCGCCTGTGTTCCTCCGCCACACCCACCCCCACCCGCTTCGAGTTTTCTTTGTTTGGCGAGGCCCCACAACCACCCGAGACCCTTGGATCGCATCGGCGTACTCCGGCGAGCTCTAAAAAATCGACTGACCCAATTTTGAAATTTAGTCTATTGTGATTTAACTAGTGTGGAATATAAAAGGGGAAAACCATAAGCATTGGGAATATAGTGTTGAGCGTGCCATGGGGGATTTGAAGGTGCAAACCGGACAAAGGCAACTTCGCAACCAAGACAAGAAATCAGAGTAAAGCAGTGGCGATCTATTTTCTTGCTGCGATAAATAAGTTGAGCAGATACGAAAGAGTACCGCCTCTGGTGCAGCGCCGTGTACGCATCTGCTGAGAATTTGACGGTGCTGCGCTAGTGATGGCTGTCGGTGGCGAGGAAGCGGATCTAGGTGGGTAGATGGTGGCGGCGGGGCACGGCGGACGAGACGGTCGTAGGAGCGGCGCTGGCAAGGTGGACGACGGCGGGGATGAAGCGAGAGGACGGGATGCAAGGATGCTGGTCCGAAGGCGTGGATGAGAGAGGTCGATCTCTTGTAATGGACAGCGACGTCGGGGTATCATCTCCGACATGGTGGAGGAGGACGGCGGTGGATGGGGTGGAGGACGGCGGCGAACGGAGGAGGGTGGGGTGGAGAGGGTGTTTTTGCGCCCATGGAGTACGAATGGGGAAAAGGGAGGTAGAGAGGAAGGGGGAACCATGTATTCAGGGCGCGCTTGTCTCAAATGCGAGGAAATTCACAAACTTAGCCCCCATTTCAAATTTCTACTACAGCACAGCAACATTAGTCGGTTGGGGATAGGACGGTAATCTCGCATACATTGAATATTTGCCGATGAGAGTTTGTTTTGGCGCCCACCGTGTATGAACATGAATCGGGGAGGGAGTCGATTTAGGCCGAGGACATAATGTGTTTTGGCGCCCACCGTGTATGAATCCGGGTGAGAGGCGGTTACGTCACGTTTGGGTGAAATTACAAACCTACGCCTATCGAAACCTATAGAAATCCAACAGATAGGCTTTGCATGGCAGGGATAGGCAGTACTGATTTCCATCTCGCAGATTTTGGTTTCGGGCGGTTACTGCGACTTTCCCCGCTTCGTTCAAATTTTGCAGACAGCACGTTTACCGTGCCAACTCAATTCAAACCCCGTTTGTATTCTACTATTTTTTTCCGGGCGGGATCCATTTTCAATTGGAATTACATTCTATATACATCATTTTTTTATATATACTTTCAAAAGCACAACAAAGAATTCTGCTCCTTTATATGTATAATATGATTTACAAATACAACGATCTCGAAATCTTAAGGTTGAATTCGAATTTTTTTAACCAAATTATGTTCTACTAAAATGTATGGATCAGTAATATCTACATATTAAATAACATAGATGTGCGTGAATTCATATGAGTATGCATGTTTGATAGATCAATTTTGGTTCGAGTATGGATTACATGTATCATCATCTCGAATTCAAATATTTGAATCCCTTTTTTGTTCACTCCTTTCATGCCCATCTCTCTCGCATGCATGCTCCTTCAGGTAGCTATCACTCTCTTTTCTCCAGCTCACCCGCACGCTCACTTCATGTTTCTCCTATCCTCAAAAACATGGTCTCTCGACGTCTCCCTTGAGAAGTGTCACACTCTCCCTATCATTATACATTACACGCTTTTCATTATCTCTCATGTCTCTTCTGTTCTCTGGTATCACTCGGTACCTAAGATTTCTTTTTCACCGCCACACACAAAGTCTCCACTCGTCTTTCACTCTGTCTTTCTCTCTCTGGGATTCTCTCACACACCCTATATGTCTCTACATATGACTCATACCACTAAAATTACTCTCTCTCTCTCTCTCCTGTAGACACAACATTTGTTGCGGTCTCCTTTTCGTCTCCATCCCAGACTGACATTATTCATTTGTTTACCGATCAGACAACCCCGACTGCCGTCTCCTCTCTCTCTTTCACAGACACACACACACAAAACTCCTGCTTGCACTCCCCTTCCCGACTACCGTCTCTCTCTCACACACACAAAACTCTCGCTTTCGCACCCCGACTCGTATTTATCTCACAAAAATTTATCGACTAGCTAGCCTCTAGATAAGTTTATACACCCGCACACTCGTGCTTCCACCATCGCATACATATATCTCTCCCGCTCCTTGTATCTATGTAGCTTTTTCTTCCCTTCTTGAGACACGCCCTCTCGATCATGCACACACACACTATCGCCTCATTTTAAGCTGATACCTATCGCACACACACTACTTGTGTCTTTTTCACACATGCACTCCGTCCTCCTCCACTCTCCCTCTCTCTCACACACACATGGGCTTTTTGCAACAACTAGCAAGATGCCCATGCGTTGCACGGAACATCAAGATGGATTTGTATGAGTAGTTTATCTTGTGGGGGAAAGGATGAACGAGGGAAGGCCTTATTTGCAAATGTGGAGAGGGGTGTGGGTATCTTTTTGCAAAATTGCCATAGTTTCCTTCCTATCCGTCAGATATAGATCGGACGGCCTATATTGCAGGATGGCAGGCACACGATCATCACCGACAATGCTTTTTATAAGAGTAGGGATAAAAAATAGAGTTGGTGATGATGGTGGGCCTGCCATCCTGCAATGTAGGTCGTCCGATTTATATCTGACGGATAGGAAGAAAAATATGGCAATTTACCCGCACTCTTCACCATATTTGCAGATAAGGCCTTCCCTCGTTCATCCTTTTCTCCCACAAGATCTTGATGTTCCGTGCAACGCACGGGCATCTTGCTAGTAAGAGTAGAAATTAGACATATACCACTTCTCGAATCTTGAAACCAACAACATTCCTCCCTTATCTCATCAAAATCACCAAAGGAATATATTTTGAGTGAAACTTAACATATTTTTAGTGATATACATATTTCAAAACTAGACTTTTTATCTATCAAATCGGTAAATATGTATTAATCTACTTTGATCGTGTGGCAACGCATTGGCACATTGCTAGTAGTTATTATAATTTTTTGGACACCAGGCAAATGGTGGAGTACATATATGAAGAGAAGAGGCACACACATGCAGTCGGCCTCTTGTTGTCTCGCACACATGAGTGTTACGTAAAGGCGATGTTAACAAATAAACCCTAAAACCCTAGGTGCGCGATTGCTGCATTCGCGGGTACCGGGTACGTGGTGGAGCACCTTTGCAGGAGTTGATGGTTGGGACCACAGCTGAACGACTTGGAGCGCGGTGGCTCGCTAGTGGCCACAGATCGAGTAGCCACGTTTAAAATATCGTTTTTTAGCGGGGTTAAGAGTTCCAATTTTCAATGGCACGTTATAAGTAGTAAGTAGTTTTTAGAACGATTGGTATGGAGCGAAAATAGAATTCATAGTACTACGTACCTCCTTGGCGTATGGTTGTATCGGTTTATGTTGCAAGATGTTGAACCTGGTAGTTCTAGGGCAAATACTATGGTTTAGATATAGATGTTGGTTTTCAGTAATCGGAAGGGGAAACCCTTCTTTGATGAAAAAAAACTACTACCTCCATTCTCGTTCACTAGTCCCCATCGTACTTTGGGTCAAAGTTTGTCCACGAATTTTACTTGTAAAATGTGAATGGAAAATGAGATTTTGTTATACCCAAACAAAAAAGGACTGGAGGGAGTGATTTCTCTGACACGGACGCGACCTCTCATAGCGCAGGCATTGAACCGGCACGCCGGCCAAGAGGGCCGCACTCGCTGCAGGCCCGGCTGAGCACGCCTCCTCGCCGCATGCAACCAGCTTAAGACTGCCCCACCTGCCTTCATTGAATCCGCGCGTGTGCCGGCAACAGGTCCTTCCGTGAGCCGGCAGGCATTTTAGAACAGAAAAAATGACTAAAATATATTAATTTATCCATGGTCTTGACTTGTTGTGCTCACACTGGTAGCAGGAACTAGTAGAGGTTTTTCTTTATTTATAACTCTCCTCACATTTTTTTGGCTTTGAAGTGAATCATGGTTGTGGACATTATGTATGAATGTGCAGATATCTGTGAACATGAGTTTGATGTGGAAGTTGAACTTGGAATGTCGGGCTTGCGCGTGAACTATACCATGTCCAATGCTTCGTCTGTTATTGTTTGGAAAGTAATTGCTGTTATTACATGACCCGAAAAAAACATTTTGTGCCACATCAGTAGATGCACAGACATCACAACAGGCATGCTGACTGGATAAACATTTGAACCTAGCTATTATGAAGGAAATTTTGTATTGACAACAGTTTTAGATAGCAGGAGACGCCTAGCCTGCTCTGCCTCTGCTAGCTTATTTCTGGCTTCTTCCATCTCTTCTTTGGCTTGGGTGAAGAGAGCATCTGATTGCTCTTTTCGCTTCTTCAGGAACTCAGCTACATTCTCAAGGGCTGCTGCACGCTTTCTTTCAGCCTTTACTAATGCCACGAGGACACGAACAGCTGACGACTCCACCTGGCTTGTGTGTAATCCAGCATCATCTGGGAATTTGCACCTTGTGTCTAATCCAGCATCATTAGGGAACTGGCACCTTGTGTGTAATCCAGCCTCATTTTGGAAACATGATCTCGAGGTTGACCATACTTCCCTCCTCGCAGGAACTGCATCCTGACATGAAGTTACTTCTTTTTTTAGATCAATACTCAGAGAAACCTAGATCCATTTAGTAGAAGCCAGATAAACAGAACTCGGAGAAGTGAATTCAAAAGGAAAGGAAATATAAAAACAGACTACAAGGTGAGAACACCCACTTCCTACATCAAGTTAAAAATGAAAGCATTAGGACGATTAAGACTCTTCTTATTACACATCGAAGAACACCACGCTTAAGAGAAACAGAAACTACAACATATACACATCGAAGAACACGAGGCTAAACAAAAGTAATTGAAAGGGTGTTACTTACCAAAGATCGTTTTACAGGTTCGGTGCAGCTCATCTTTAACTTGCCACGCTCCTTGAAGATGTCCCGAATATCCCGTGTTTGGTCTTCATTGCTCCTCTGCATGTTCACACTCGTGGTTTTAAAATCTCAACATGGCAAGAAAAATACTACTAGTAATACTCACGCATCTTGTGGGCAACATTAAAGCACTCGTCTGCCATGTTAGAGCATCTCCAACAGAATTCGAATGCGTGGCGCTTTAGAAAAGCGTTTACAGTGCTTAGATCGAGAAGTAGATACTAGAGAGTAGAGGATAGTTCTCAGCATAGATAGATAAAAAAAAGATAATTCAACTACTCCTCGTTGTGCGACTCCTCCTCGGTGATGTCCTCTCCGACGTCTGACTGTAGGCGTGAAGATACCGTTTGTCGGATTCCCAAGGCGACACTGCTCCTAGCCTCATGTTGAATTGAGCGTCCGCTTTTCGCCTACGCTTGTCCCCGCGATAGGCGGATCGCTCCGCCCTCCTCTTATCCCTCTCCGCCCTCCTTTGCGCGTAAAATTCGCGCTCGTTGATGATGTCCTGCGGGAAGTATTGGCTCCACAGCGCCATGGCTTCCTCATCCATCTCGTCAATGCCGAGACGGTGATCTCGCCTCCGGTTGTCGCGACGATCCTCATCGGTGCTAAGCCGCGGCAGAGGCGCGAACTCCTGCGCCCGCTCCCACATCGGCACGTTGGGGAAGTTCAATGTTCTATGAGGCCACCGAAGGCACCACGCCGCCGCGTTGTACATGCGGACGGCCTCGTTGGCGGTGTCGAAATTGCCGAGGCCGAGGCGCATCCCGCGGAACCGGATCTCGGCGGAGAAGCCACCAGAGGGGCGTGCGCGGACGCCGCGGTATCCCCGAGTTTCCCGGCGACGCAGCGGCATGGTGGCACGGCGGTGGTGAGGCGAAAAAGAGCGGGGAGAGAGCGGTGGCGAGGCATAGAGCGGTGGCAAGGCACATAGCGGTGGGAGGGCGTTGGATTTAATAAAGCACGTCGGACGCTGCATGCCAAAACTAGCGCACTCCCGACCGCTTTTTCCCGCGCGCGCGCGATCCTTTCCCGACGTCTCTACTATCTCTACTCTCTTCTCTACGGTTATATTTATTTTATATTTAATATTTGATATTTATCTCTACTTCCTTTACTGTCTACTTTTTTTTCTCTATACTTTTTTCTTGCAATATAGGCTGTCCGATTTATATCTGACAGATAGGAAGGAAACAAATGGGAATTTTGCAAAAAGATACCCATACCCCTCTCCAGATTTGCAAATAAGGCCTTCACTCGTTCATCCTTTTCTCACACAAGATAAACTACTCATACAAATGCATCTTGATGCGTGCAATGCATGGGCATCTTGCTAGTTCTAAAAACCTTTCCATCATTTGCCACACTACTGGTTGCAGATGAAAAACCTACCCAAGCACAACGCGATACAAGAGCGACGCACAATTACAAGCTGATATTCTATTGGATAATGGAGGCTATAACCAATTACTTTTATGGGAACAATAGCACCCATGAAAATTGAAGGGTAGGTATGAACAAAATTGGAACTGCACATGTACTGCTAAGTCATTCAATACACACATTACCAATCGAGGAGGAGAACGATGGTCGCGGCGGCCTCTGTGAGTCATGGTCGGCAACGGGAGTCTGTTCATTGTCCACAACGGTGGTACTTCTGCGCTTGGCGTCGGCTTCCGGGAAGCAGATCCGAGACCGTGGAAGACGATGCCGAGGAAGAGGCTTCCTCTACAACGACGATGGTGGACCGGCTCTAGTGTGGCGTACGAGGTCGTCGATGAGGCAGATGCGCTGCGGTGGACGAGTGCGCCGATTTAAAGGGGAGGAGCACGAAGGCTGCGGTGCCATGGAGGAGTCTATTTTGCGGTGGGGATAGAAAATGGGGAGTATTCAGGTGTACTACTCTGGGCGCGGGGTTGGGGTTGGCTGGGTAGGGTGAACCTGAAGTTACGAAAAGAGCCCCCTACCAAGCATCGTCCGTAGGCTTGTTCCGAAGGTTATGATGGTAACTTCCCACTACTCGAATCAGGGTCGCAGGAGATTTTCCCGCCGACCTCAAAATTTTGTGACACTGGACTCCCCGTGTGGCGTGTTGAGTGATTCGGCTAAGCAACTAGCGAGTAGTAGTAGTAAATTCTGCATATTAGGTTTGACCGAAGTCAAACTTCCTAAAGTTTGACCAAGATTATATAAAAATATAAACATTTACCATAACAAATATGTATGATGTGAAAGTACATTCAATAATGAATCTAATGGTATTTATTTGTTATTGTATATGTTAATATTTTTTGTTATAAGGTTTCTGAGAGTTTACAAAACTTGACTTTGACCAATGCTAATACGCGGACTTAAATAAAAATAGAGGGAGTACACATTTGTTTTCTTAGTTTGTAGTGAACTAATCATTTGTTGAAATTGTGAAATAAATATATTAGGCTATTGACTTCGAATGTAATGGTCTATACAATTCAATAGTTACAATCATTGTCTAATCCCAAGATGTATACAAGGTCTATAGTACTTCACAACATGGTCAAACTCACATAATCCCAGTCAAATGAGAATCTAAATGCATTTCATAGTCATTACTTTGTAGGATGCAACAAAAACAACCAAAACTCTACATCAGCCATTATAGAAGCAACATTTTGACATATCCCAATGTGTGAATGAAACGTGCAGATAGAACTTTTGAAGATGGAGCAGATAGGGCGGGAAAGATTGCATGTATGTGGACGAGAGAGTAGGAGAAAAACCTAATGAGACAGAGAGAGAGAGAGAAAGAGAAAGAGAGAGGAAGAAGTTTGGTCTGTGAGAAAGATGGAGACATGTAATATACGTGAGATGCGTGTGCATCCGGATTCTGTATACGTGGAAGGAGAAGAGACAACATGTTTGATGAGAGAGCTGGAAAAACATGGACGAGAGGGGAAGGATCTCATGGGTTGAGGGATTGACAATTTTGTGCGGGGGAGAGAGGGATTGGCAATTTTGTGCAAGAGAGGGAGAGAGGGTGGGGGGAGTAGTCAGTCAGCTGTCGTCACATCACCCTGCTTCCAAATGACCCTGCATTCTCTAGCGTGGTGTGGTCGACGTCTTTGATCTGCTCGATGCCCTCTTTGAAGATTGAGGTGTTGTGCATGTTGGGGTGCAAAGAAGCACAAGCGAGAGTGGTCGCCATATAACCTTGGATGGGGATGAATTGTGTGCTCGAGGGAGTGTGTGTGTGTGTGTGTGTTGTGCTGTGTGTGTGTGTGTGTCAGATATTGAGCGAAAACAAACCTAAGGACAAAAATGGGTATTCACGAAGAGATTGTGCGGGCCTTGAGGTGGGCAGGGGCCGAGTGAGGGTGTCAAAATGTGCGCGTCGATGCATGTGTTGCATGCAATCGTGCGAGGGACGGACGAATCGAGAGAGATGGTTGTTGTGTTACGGATGCTCCTCTCTCTCTCTCTCTCTCACACACACACACACACAAACACACACACACACAAGTAAACTAGAAGACCGTTCTCTCATGTATACACAACGTATTGGCATCTGTCTATGTCTCACTCATGCATGATCATTTGCACATTCACACCTCTCTATGTCTGTATCACACGCACATCGTCTCCACATTGCCCTTCCGCCACAACACACATATGGACACATACAGACGTTCTCTCTCAGTCACACACACAAAATAAGTATTAAAAAAACCAGGGCGCACCTAAAACGTCCAAATCCAAATAAACACAAACTAGGGCTAAATTCAAATATACGGAAATATTGCAGCGTCAAGAACTTTCCCAGGAAAAAAAGTTGAGTAATATTCGAGGATTGTTTTCACACACACAAAAAGGTTAGGTGGATGTCCTTCGAGCACAACACAGTGACGCACCGTTCGATCGACCGTGGTTCACGCGCTTGCACAGGATTCCATATCGTGGTTGTGGTACTAACTTCAAAAAATTTCAATAAAAGCATTGTCTAAGTCTAATGTTTACGTGTACTAGTATGGTTTTCTTTTAAGTTAGACCAACCTTATATAAAACTAAACTAAGCTCCCATACACGCACTCATCAATATGCCACCGCCGCCGTTGCGCATACCGGCGCCCGCCTGCTCCGGCCAACAATTTCTCGCCCATCACCGCCATGTCGCCAACATCCCTGTCCCATGAAGCCAAAGGCTCGCCCGTTCACGTCGTCTGCAGTCCCTCCTCGCCATGCTGCCGCGCTGCCAAGCACACGAGCAGCTGGTTGAGCTGCATCTATGCACGCAGCATACGAAGAGGAGGATGAGCGCATGCTCCAGCACGCCGGCAAGGAGGAACTAGCGTGTCATTGTTGTCTCCGCCCGCGCGGAGGAGGCGCGCATGGTGGCTGTCGCGGTGGAAGCCGGTCGCGCGCGTGTCGAGCCCGGAAATCGGGTGCGGACACGGAATCTACCTTCGAGACCTTAAATGCCACGTGGATCCTGCAATCTGAAGGAGCAATTTGGGTCAGTCGACTCATGTGAGCCGTTTGATGCAACATGGATGGCTAGAAGGGCTTCTTCCACCTCTTCTGCCGTCTTCTTCCTTCGCTCCGTCGAACTTATTTCACAAATCGACTGACCCAAATTATACTACTAGTACGAACGTATTAAGTACAATAGGAACACGAAGATACGAGCAGTAGTACCAACTGCAAGAAGAACAGTAGTAAGACATAGTACTAGTACTACTCTACGAACTAAAGAGTTCAAATAACGAGAAAGAACATAAACATAGTTCTGCTGGGGACTCGGCACAACACACCATTGAAAATAAACTAAGCAACTAGTCCGCTTGACACTGCAGTAGAACCAGCATGAGCGACGGCACTGCCACCTACTCGGAGTCCGAGTCCACGTCCTCGACTTTGTCCTCGTCCCTCTTCCTCTTCCTCTTTGCCGACGCTTCTTTGCTTGAACCGGACACTGGGCTCTGCTTCTTCATCCAACCCATGTAGATATTTAAACAAAGGAAGGCATCCATTGCTGCGTACAGGATGTGATCTTCATCTAATGTCTTCGACTCCCATGCATGATGAAACTCGTGACGAGGTTTCTTCAGTTTAGCATACGAAGGATCAATTATGGCTGCTGCCAGGGTCAACATTGAAGGTTGAGAGGAGGACACCACAATTGCCTTTTGGAGATCGAAGGGCTGGCCTACAACGAGACCTATCTGGCGCAGGACATCCCTGTCGTTCTTAAAGCCTACAGTAACGAATTTCACTCTTTTGTCCTTCAGGAAGTTCTTAAAATCCTGGCACTCAACATCGTCATGGCATATGTGGTAGACCAAGCAAACGTTATGTATGCAAACCTGGATCACGGCGGGCTTCTTCCTCTCTTCGTCCTTTAGATCCTTCTCTCGTCCCAGGACTGTGGTGTACTCAACATCTAGCCCAACGACCCACTCATCTGTTGAACTGTTGAACATGCGTAGGAAGTGAGAAAGCCATGCTTTCACCGTCGCGGATCCACGTGTGTAGATGACGATGATGGCCCTGATGGCCTTCCCTATGAAAATGCAATGCATGTGTGGTGGGTAAAGCTCAAAGAAAGGATCCTTCTCGGAAGTTGGGACTCCGGTTTTACTTACAAGTGATGCAGGGAGTAGATCAGGATAAGCACCTATGATGGCCACCAAGGAACCGTCATAGCTTAACTGATAGAACGTCATGTCGACGAGCTCCACAAATACATCCGGGTCGTCCGGGGTCGAGGGCCCGGTCAGGGTCCTTTGGTTGTGGAGCCGGGCTGTGGGCCTCCCTCAAAGCTTTTCACAGATCCTGCTATGAATTGGCAAGGTAAATATTGGTGATGAAGATTGCGGGAGTGAATGGAGTTGAGTAAAAGATAGTGGCTCACCCAGCTGGGGGGTTGTACATGGAAAATCCATCACGTGGCTTAATACGGAGGAACTCCTCTTCTTCTCCTTTGTACAAATCGTACAGTATTTTCGCCAGAGCGTTGGTGGAGTCCGGACCATTATGACTGCAGCGGGTGGCATCGTCTTCTCCATTGAAGTGCCACATGGGTTTCCCCCAATACTGAAGTGGCTACACCCCCGGCATTATACATATTGACATAACCTCGATTATTGTCACTCTTGATTTGGCTAGTGTTTTTATCCTGCCCATCAGGTAAAGGACCTCTCTTTTATCTTCCTCCTCGGGGCTCCGGGGGTGCCAGCTGTGGCGTTTCTTCAACGGGGCATTAGCAAACTCAGGAAGGCCCATCCGAATAGGGTCCCAAAGGGGTATGTCCTCCATATAAAACCACTCCGAAGGCCAGTCTTCAGATGTTTTCTTTAGAGTACCGGACAGGTATCCGGTCCCGGTGACGCGCTATATTTCGGCTCCGCCCACTTGATATATTGACCCCTCCTGAGTGCGGGGTACGAGGAGAATAGACTCTTCCATGGCTCGAAATGAGCTTCACAGCCCAGAAACAGCTCGCAAAAGGCCGGTGATGTGTAACATGGAGGCAGGAGAGAAGTTATGCAGCTGGAGGCCACAGAACTCCAGGAGCCCGCGGAGGAACAGATGGATTGGAAATCCGAGTCCCCTCAGCAAGAGACAAGGCATACCCGCTCCCCCTGGATGGGATGGGAAAACTCTCCTCTTGCTCCCTGCCATTGTAAGCGGCTAGTCCGGCTCGGAATTGGACAATATACGCAGGCGGGAGAAACCCATGGGTCTGCACTACCAATCGGCTGTGGGGGACGGAAGACTTCTCCCAATCGCCTGGCTTAGTGCTAAGGGAGCGAGAGGAGGAGCTGTGCCGGCCGGCCATGATGGGATAGTTTTTTCCGGGCGTGCTCTAATGGATACTTGCTGGGGGAGGATGGTGTGATTTGGATCTGAGGATCCCGTCTCTTTAAATAGACGATTTACTTACATGGTCAGGGTGGCAAATGTAAAAATTCCCTAACTTCTCACATTCGCTCGACACGTGGAGGTAGCCATTATTAAAGCACAGAAGCCAAGGAGTGCAACATTAATGGGAAGCCGGACACTACTCGTTATAACAGGTACTCTGGATTTGGAGAAGAACCCGCCTTGCAATGCCGAAGACAATCTGCACGCCGGAATCATCGTCATTGAAGCCTGGTTCAGGGGCTACTGAGGGAGTCCTAGATTAGGGGTCCTCGGACAGCCGGACTATATACTTTGGCTGGACTGTTGTACTATGAAGATACAAGATTGAAGACTTCGTCCCGTGTCCATATGGGACTCTCCTTTGCATGGAAGGCAAGCTTGGCAATTCGGATATAAAGATCTCCTTCTCTGTAACCGACTCTGTGTAATCCTAGCCCCCTCCGGTGTCTATATAAACCGGAGGGTTTAGTCCGTAGGACAACAACAATCATAATCATAGGCTAGCTTACCGAGATCCGTTGGTTTTGACATCGACAAGGACGACACCGGAAGGTCCTCCTACGGAGGATTCGGACAGAATATCCGCTACAAATTCCGAGGTGGAGAGCGCTATGAATCATCGGCGTCGGCGGTCCACACTCCATGACCCTAGTTTTTCTGAGGAGGCTTTCAATGCCTTCAACTCGGGGGACGCGTACATCCAAAGCTGCGCAAGATGGGCTTGCTAGAGACACAGACCGGTATTTAAAAGATATACAGGTAAGCAAAATCTGATAATTATGTATATCAGTAGCCCCTGAGACTTGAAACAGTTGGTACAACTGATTTAAGGATCATTGTATTAATAGTTTCTTACAGAGAAGAATACCCATTTGTCTCAAGAGCGGGAGAAGTGTAAAGCCCAGCTAAGGGCCACAGGTGCTGTCGGTTCAATATCCGGCGTATCTCATAGTAGGGGTCCTAAGCTGGGCGTCTTAGAGTGATGGTAACATGGACACGGGATTTTACCCAGGTTCGGGCCCTCTTAATGGAAGTAAAACCCTACGCCCTGCTTTTGATTGTATTCATATGGGGTGTAGTACAGAGTACATGTATCTACCACGAGATGATAGTGATGAATATGAGATTGTCCATTGACTAGCCTGGCCTCGATTTATATAAGACACCAAAGGCCTAGGGTTCAGGAGAGTCCTTGTCTTGGGCGCCAAGTCTTGTGGAGTCTTGCTTGTATGTGGCAGGGGTTGTCCGAACTGGCCCAAGAGTATACGGGCATGGGGGTCCTCGGCCCAATCCAACTGATCGGGAGGCGACATGGTGAGTTCCCCCTAGTCCAGGACACCGTCAGCTGCCGAAATGGAGGAATCCTAGAAGGCCTGATCTGGTAATATTTCTCTCGATCGATAAAGAACGTGATATCGTGTTCCATTTAGTGTTCGGCATGTTCTAACAAGAGGATGAACAAAGAGCTCAATGACAACTAGAGGCTGGCGAGCGTGTGCTTACACGGGTCCGGCGAGAGAAGAACGATCTCTAGGATGCCAATACCCGGCTGGGCATAGAATTGAAAGATGTTCGGGCCCGGCTAGCTGACTCCATGAAGGAGAATAGAAGGCTTCAACGCGGCATTTTTAGTGCATGCTCAAACGAATCTTTATATAGTTCGGCGAAGAAACGGGCTAACAGATTTATGTCTGTAGGTATACTGACTGGTCGTCCTGAAGAAGAGATGCCCGGATCCTCAGGCGATCTTCAGCTAGAGCTTTCGCAACTGCACGAACAAGTTCGGCAGGTGATGCAGGGTGTTGCCAAGGCCTTGTGGCCATCTGCCTCCCTGCCAGGAAGCATCACTACCAAAAAAAGACACATTCGTGACATTTTGGGCCGAATGAAACTTTTTTCTGTCATACATATGACACTTCTATGGCGATAATTGTGACAAAACCCGGTATGATCATAGATGTGGTGGGCTCCTACTTCTATGACAAAAAAATCATGATAGAAAATGGGCTTTTCGTCTTGGGCGGGCCGGAGACGCAGCTGCATGACATTCTTTGGGCCGTCCATGATAGAAAAAACTATGGTAGAAGCAAGGGAGAGGAAAATTTTGGGGAGTTCCTGGTTAAGGTGGGCGGTCGGGGGCCGAGCGATGTGCGTTTCTCTCATACACGTACGTGTTTGTGTGTGAGGTGTTGGCTCTAACTGAACCTGACCGAGGCGTTGGGCTCTAACTGAACCCGAGCGATTGCACTGCAGGCTACGCGTTACTGAATCCGAGTGATCGATCGATGGCTGTTAACTGTACCCGATCAAGCGATTCCTTCGCTACTGCTGCTAACTGAAGTCGACGATGCTGCCTCTCTGAATGGACAGTGAGCGTTGCAGGGGGGCGGGGGGGGGGGGGGGTGGATGAATAGTGATCGATGGTGTTGCCTCTGGATGAACAGGACCCCGTGGTGTGGAGGGTTGGATGAACAGGACGACCCCGTGGAGGGCTGGATGAACAGTAGACGGTGGAGGGGTGCCCGTGGAGGGGTGGTTGAATAGTAGCCGGTGGAGTAGCGCGTAGTGGAGGCTGGATGAACAGGAGCCCGTGGAGGCTGGAGGAAGTCGACGGTGGAGATGAACAGTATCCCGTGGAGTCCCGTTTTGCGGTACGCCACACCCCTCCCGATGAACAGGACCCCCGTTTCAACCGTAGGGCTCCAACACAAGTCCGTTTCGTCCGTTTTGCGGTACGCCACACCCCTCCCGATCAACAGGACCCCCATTTCAACCGTAGGAGGTCTGTTTCGTCCATTTTGTGGTACGCCACAGCCCTCCCGATCAACAGGACCCCCGTTTCGACCGTAGAAGGTCCATTTCCTTCGTTTTGCGGTATGCGAGACCCCTCCCGATGAACAGGATCTCGTTTCAAACGCGGCTGGTCGAACACAAGGCCGTTTCCTCCGTTCTGCGGTATGCCAGCCTCGTTTCCATCGCCTGTTCCGTCCAAGCCGGTTGGCTCCCACGCGTTCCGTTGCCTCCCGATGAACACAACGCATTCCGTTGCCTCCCCATGAACATGATGCATTTCGTTGCCTCCCCATGAACACGACGATGACATGGTTTCTCCTTTCTGACCCAGCCATGTACACGACGCCTGGCCGTACGTATGCGCGAGTAGGCATTCGAGACCCAGCCCGTATGTATGTACATGGCCATATTTTCTTTCTTGCACCCTGGTTGTTGTATGTACGTGTACATGCTACGTGCGCGCCTCTACTACGACACGTGCACGCCTCTACTATGATACGTGTGCGCCTCTACATCGACCAGTATGTACATACACGCTCGCGACTAGAATGACAACGCTACATACACTTCGACCAGGTGGGTCCCGACTGTCAGGCAATTCGTTGCGTACGAAGATGTAGCTGGTGGGTCCCAATAGTCAGGGGGGCGAATTGTTTTTTTGCCCGGACGCACTTCCTTGCATGCGAAGATGTAGCTGGTGGGTCCCAGCAAGCAGGGGGCAAATCATTTTTTTCCCGTAATATGGACGCACTTCCTTGCGTGCGAAGATGTAGCTGGTAGGTCCCAGCAGTCAGGGGGAAACGTTTTTTTCACGAAATACGATGGCCCATCCGGTGGCTCCCTGCTGTTAGGTGGAGGAATAATTATTTTCCGCAATAAGGAGGCACTTCCTTCCGGCTGATGTGGACCCAGCTGTCAGCCTCTCCACGTACAGTACTCTTCCAATGGAATTCGGTCGTTGGCCACATTGACCACGCCACACCGAGAGCACCACGGCGGTGGATGACGGCCAGGCCTAGGAAGGGGATGACGCGGAGCCGGGGAAGATGCACCAGTGGATGCCCACACGAAGAGGAGTACGAGGGTTCACTGGTTCGGCTGTGGTGTGAGGCTGCTGTCGCCGCAGAATAACAGGGGGTATGGGTGAGTAGAGGGATGGCCTTGGCCAGCGGTGGGAGTAGTAGGGGGCGGTGAGGCCTCCGCGACATCACAGATGGCCACGGGAGGCAGGAGCACGCGGCACGACCAGCGCAGGTTTGGGCGGCTGGAGCAAGAAGACTAGAGGCTGAAGAAGCACTACGGCCGTTGGATGAACATCGTACGGTAACAGGAGCTAGAATCGTTCATATTGACTAAGTTGACAAAGCCCTTCGTCCCCGTCAACTTGGTAGGCCCACAAGTCAGCCTCCCAGTATGCTAGGTTCCAGCTGGCAGTGGTGGTATTTATTTTTTTGTGCGTAATAAGGAGGCACTTCATTGCGTGCGAAGATAGCTGGTGGGTCCGACCTGTCAGCGGGGGGCACGTTTTTTCGCGAAATACAGAGGCCCTTCCAGTGGGTCCCAGATGTCAGGTGGAGGAATCATTATTTTGCGCGTAACAAGGAGGCATTTCCTTGTGTGCGACCATGGACCCAGCTGTCAGCCTCTCCATGCACAGTCTACTTCCGATGGTGTCGTTCGTTGACCATGTTGACCACGCCGCGCCGAGCGCGTCCAAGGTGGTGGACGACAGTGAGGCCCTGGACAGTAACGAGCCGGAGATGGGAAGACGTGGGAGTAGAGTCGCAGACGGAGAGGTGTACGAGGGTTAATTGGTTCTAGTGCGGTGTGGTTCGGCAGTCGATGGAGAAGAACAGGAGGTGTGGAGGGGTGGAGGGATGGCCTGGTCAACGGTGGAGTAGCGCTTCATAGCGAAGCGTGCTAAGCAGAGCTGCTAGCAGCAGGAGGCGGGAGGTGGTCCCGGCGGCGCTGGAGGAAGAAGATGAGAGATTGCAGATGGATGCTTGTCGTTGGATGTAAATCCAACGGCTAACATGTCAGAATCATTTGTTGACTAAATTGACAACAACTTGCGTTGGCTTCGATCTATTGGCCCACATTTCAGCCCCCAAAAATGTGGAACGTATTCAACCCATTTTTTCAGAATTTACAGTCTTTTTTTGCGCGGTAGAATTTACAGTCAATTTGATCTTCGTTTTTTGAATTACAGCCATTAGCTGGACTGGGTGAAGAAATAATGTAGAGTCCATGCGGCCCATTTATTTTATTTCCTAAAAAAGTACAGGCCATTTGCACTTTCTCGAAATACAAGATTTTGCTGGGCTGATTCTAATTATAATGTTGGGTTGGGCCAGCAATGTTATCAAAAAATAAAAAGTTGCCGAGCGTTTTATTATAAATATATTTAAATAATAAGTGATATTATTACATTCGTCCTTAAATCTTACCAAGCTTTTGTACACAATCACTATGATTTTCGTGCCAAAACAATCCAGGATTATTGTTAAGAAATTATTTTTATAAGTTAATAAGATGTGGGATATTGTTTTCTTACATATGTAAGTATCTGTTAAATATATGATGATAATAAAAATAATATATAATAACATATAAAATAATTTAAATATATAATATAGTTAGAAGGGAAACATAAGTTGGACCTGGCGTTTCTATTCTTATATAGAAAAATAGAACAGACCTCTGCGTTTTCTTCAAAAAATACATAAATTGGGCTGCCGATATTCAGGAAAAATAAAACCTCGGATGGGAGGTCCATAGGCCAGTCGATACATGACGGCCCTCAAGAAAATACAAATAGGCCTATGGACCTCCCATCCGAGGTCGTGGGCTGCGCATGTTAAAAATGAAAGCCTAGATGGGGCAGCCCAAAACCCAGCTGATACTTGCTGGCCTAGTGATAATAAATGATACGTGCCAGCTCCCCGGCTTCGTTGTGAATTTATCTCGTATAGTAACTACGTTGAAGCACCTAAAAAATGTAACTATGTTGACAAACCCGTGGGCCCCAATGTTAGTATAGCATTAGGAGGAGAGGACCAATGCCTTTATTGACATGTGGGTCCCCATTGTCATCTACGCACACCACGTCCAACACTTGCCAAAACTTCGTGCCTCGTTTTCTCTATGTTTGGCACAGTCAACATTGTGTGGGAATTTTGACTGTGCATCATATGAAGATGTGCTATGCATGAATGTTGATCAGCATGATGTTAACTGGCTGGTAGTTCCATTTTCGACAATGAATAAAACTTCCAACATGATGTTAACCCTGTTTGAAAAGGCCATGTTAATATAAATGCTCTACCTCTGAAAGTTGTAGTTTCTTATCTGAAACTGAACTTGCAGTTTCTTCTCTAAGAATCACATTGTCTGCACTTCTATACTCCTATGCAACTACATTTTTTAAGTGCTAAAAGTAGATCTCTAGAATTCATAAAATACTTCATATGCTCAATACTGCAAATCTGAAATTCAAAAGACATTCATATCTGAAAAACTCTCAAAATACACAACACAAAACACAATTCACAACCTGCAAATACTGACAACCCTAAGCTCCTCCTGACAATTCACAACCTGCCGACTATTGGGCTGGGGGGCGGGGGGAGGGCGGTAGTCCCCTCCTATTCCTCGGTGGCAGACAGACACCCCGTGAGACGATGTGAATGGTGAGGGAGAGGATGGCGGGGAAGTGTCGTTGGGCCAACTGCTTTTCTCCACTCGCAGTTGGGTTTGGTCAACGAAGACTCCATCGGCTCGCTTTGGCAGGACACCCTCACAAACGGCACCCTATAGATGCTCGATCCGTCAATGTCTGGTGGATGCTCCATCTGGGATCGATACTCCCACCACCACTCCCTCACGATCGGATTTGGTGAATCTGTTTGCTCCATGGCCTAGAGGAGCAGCTCTATGTACTCCAGTGCGACTCCCTCTGGGAGTATCGCCGCCTTTTCGCTCTGTTGCAGATATTTGGTCATGGATGTCGCCGTCGCCGCTAGTTGGTCCTTGTTGTCAAACCAAGATTGTATCTCCAACATCCTAGCTAGCTTCACAAGGTCGCCGTCTGTGATCCTCATGTATCGGTTGTACTCCTCCATCGATCTACTTCTCCACAGCACCTTCACTCGCCGGAGGTGGTTTTTGAATGGAAGAGGAGAGGAACAACGCTGGTTTTGGATTAGAACGGGAGAGAAGGGACGCAGGTTTTGGACTGGAACAGGAGAGGAGGGGCAGTGGTTTTGAAATGGAAGAGGAGAGGAGTGGTGCTGGATTGAGACTGGAACAGGAGAGGAGCGGCGGTGGTTTAAGAGGAGAAGAGCGGAAGAGCGGCGCTGGTCTTGGAAGTATTTTCTTGTTTTGCGTATTTTGGGTCAAAGTTTGACCACGTACTGTATTTGACAAGCAAAATGTGAGTGCATGTCACCAAAAATTGTATCTTTTGGTTCGTATCTGAATGTACTTTCAAATTATATTGTTTTTGCAACGTATAACATATATTTTATGTGCGAAAATCATGGTCAATTATGACCCAGAATAAAAGGGAGACTAGTTAATGTGGGGTTGCTTTCTTAATTGAAGGGAAAATTGATTTTGATTTTGATCCAGTCACAGCGCGCCGGCCCTCTCGTCCAACCTTAAATTGCCACCGCACGCTCCTCTCCCTCTTCTCCATTGCAAAACCACCTCCTCTCCTATCCATCATCTCCATTCCAAAATGTCGGAGTAATGGGCCACGGATAGGCTCACCCGTGTCCCTAGATTTATCAAGACTTTGGGCCAGCTCCGCCTAGCTGAGCCCCAAGCCGCAACTCCGCCCTCTAGGACTGGCTGGCTTAGCGGCCAGCTTCCAGAGGGCGGGTGACCCAAGACAACGGTGCTCCGAGTGGCCGGCTCCTCACGGCCGCCTTCCAGAGAGGGCGGCAACGGGCAGGCGACCACCTCATAACTACGGGCGGCCGAGCTCCCTTCAAGGGTACAAGGCAAGGTATGGCTACAGTGAAGCACGTCGCCCCCCACGCTCAAGACAGGCATGGCTACAGTGCTCCGTACAGACGGAGATCCCCGCACGACGGGGCACTGTGCCGTATCTACCCTGACGTTGCTCCTAGCAGGCGGAGTCCTGTTCCCCACGATGGCCTGTCGGTACGGCCCGCAGGAGGCGGGCCCTACCTGGCAGCGACCCCAAGGAAGAAGGCGGAAGCCCGACCAAGCGGATACAAGAGGGGCCGGCCTCCAGCAGGCGGTCGTCCCTTATCCCGAGACATGCATGCCATTAAGTTGATGAGACCAGGTGTGGCTACAGTGATCTCCCGCCAGGTGGCGGGACTGTAGCCACGCATAAATGACCAAGCTCTCGTCACCAACGACTCGGCTACAGTAAGTAGCCACCAACCAGTCGGCAGGGCCCGCCAGGCAGCGGGCCCCAGCGTTCGGCGGAGAAGCCGGAGGCTGGAGAAGCTGACAGCCGGGCCCAACAGCCAGCCAGATTACCATTGTACCCCTGGGGGTAGGCCTATATAAACCCCCCAGGCCACCCATGCAAAGGGTTCGGCCCCATTAGAACTAGCCACCATTAGAGCAGGAAGAGAGCTGAGCCTTGCCTCCTACTACCTCTAGCATATAGCTCAAGGAGCACCATTGTATCACTTGTGCCTTAGTGATCATGCGGAGACCCCACAGAGCCGGACTAGGGGTGTTATCTCCTAGGAGAGCCCCAGACCTGGGTAAGGTACGCCAGCGTTCGTGTCTATGCCTTATCCCGCTTCGAGGCACCGGCGTCGCCCCCACCATGATAAGCCATCCGTTGCCATATGTCGCACCCAACCCCTGACATTTGGCGCCCACCATGTGGCGAGGTGCACCGTTTCCCGGAGATCTGCTCTGGACAGGAACCCTGTTCCTTCCTGGCGAGCGAAGCCAGCCCAGCACGCCCGACAACGTCAGCCCCGATGCGCTGCATGGCGTGGAGATTGCCTGTGCGACGAGTTGCCTCGCTGACCTCATCGGCGAGATCGACTTCTCTGACGAGCCGGCCTCCGAAGCGGGCACAGGCTGCCCCGAGAGTCGCCTCGTCAGCCTCCTCGACCAGCTCCATGTCACCAGCGAGCCCGCTATGGACCTGGAATCTGTCGGCTCGACCGATCCGATGATCGTCGACTCCGACACGGCGTCGCTCGACGCATTTCCCACTGACGTGGTGGTCTATGATGAGCCGCCTCCTCGCGAGTACAGCGGCGGGAGCACCATCACAGAGGTGCTCGTCATCAACAGCGAGGAGCACTCGAACGGGCATGCTCAAGATCCCCTCGAGGACACCCTGCGCGACCTCACGGCGCCCATTCCTGAGGACGCGGATGCTGAGGTGCTGGAGGCACGCCACCTTCAGCTCGTCGAGAGCGCTGGCCGCTTGGCCAGCATGCGCCGGCTATCAGACGCCTATCGGCGCGAGATGGACCGGGCCGTAGGCGGCACGCCGGCTCCTGGCAACGTGGCGCGACCTCGGTACCGTTCGGCAACACGGCGCGACCATTGCCACCATGTTCGGGGCGGAGCGCCCCGTCTACGCCACGCCTGCAGAAAATATCCGGGCCGCCCAGGCGGTGACAAATGAGCTGAACATGGACAACGGCGACGAACTCCGCCACATGAGGAAACGAGTGCAGCAGCTCCTGGACGCGGCGGCCGTACAGCACGAGGCCGCCTGCCGCGCTGAAGACCCAGCTAGGCGAAACAACGAGCCGCCCCCACGCCGAGACCATGGGGCAACCTCCCGGACGCCGACTGGCGGCGCCCGCGGAGGAAAGGGCAATGAGCCGGCTGCTCGCCGCAGTCGGACGCGCATCTCCATTGAGCGTGACGAGGAAGGCCGTCCTCGTGCAGTAGAGCGGCGAGGCGACCTGCTGCCTCCCCCGCCTCGTGGAGCGAGATACACCACTCCGCCTCCTGTCACGCACCCGACTCTCGGCGACCGCCTTGGCCGCCGGGAGGGAGTCGGGGAGAACGATGCTCGCCACCGGATCGACCGCCTCAACCGATCCCTGGCACTCGAAGAAGAAGATGCACTGGGCCCGCCTTGCTTCGGCCCCCGAATCCGTGATGAGCCCTTCCCCAAAGGGTTCACCCTCCCACGCGACACGCCCAAATACACCGGCTCCGTGAAGCCGGAGGACTGGCTAGTCGACTAATCCACCGCCGTCAACATAGCGAACGGCAACAAGCGCGTTGTCGTCAAATACGTCCCGCTCATGCTTCAAGGCACTGCTCGGACGTGGCTAAACAGCCTGAAGCCCCGCAGCATCAACAGCTGGGTTGGTTTCACTTAGGTCTTCACCCGCAACTTCACCAACACTTACAAGTGGGCCCCCATGCCCCGACAGCTCTTCTTATGCGTCCAAGGGCCCACGGAGTCAACACGTGACTACCTCACACGCTGGACTGAGCTGCGCAATTCCTGCGAGGGCGTGCACGAGGTGCAGGCAATCGAGTACTTTATTGCCGGGTGCCGAGAGGGCACCCTCCTCAAGCAACGACTCCTCTGCGACGAGCCCGAGACCCAGCTGCTGGTCATCACCGACAAACACGCCACGGCCGACTCCTCCATGAAGGCGGAAATCCTGGTTGACGCGTCCGGAAAGGTGGCTCCCCTGGCACCTCGTACTCCGGCTGGTGACACCAGTCGGTGACATCAGCCAGGAGATAAAGAGCGAAAGGCCACTTAGCCGGCTTCCACTAGCCAGTAGGTGGTGATGGTCGAGGATCAGCAGCCAGAAGGGCAGCCAGCCCCCAAGCGGCAGAAGGGCGGCAAGTCCAATTGGTTGCCCGCTTTCTCTTACAAGCAGACCCTAGACGCGCCCTGCAAATTCCATAGCGGCGCAATGCCCTCCAACCACACCACTCGGAAGTGTCACTGGCTCACCAGAATCGCCAAGGGAGACGGACTCCTGCCTCCTCCGCCTGCCGGACCGCCGCCTCCTCAACCCCAGCAGCCGGCGGCCCGGCCAGTCGGCGCCATCCAAGATGACTATCCAGAGGAACATGGAGCTTATGTTGTGTTCACCAGCATGGCTGACGACAGACGCAGCAGACGGCAACAACAAGAAGAAGTGCAAGCAGTGGCCTCCAGTACCCCAGAGTTCATGCATTGGTCCGAAATACCTATCAGTTGGAGCAAGGCCGACCACCCAGAAGTGATGCCTTCCCCTGGTTCGTACGCCCTGGTCCTAGAAGCGACCCTTGCAATCGAGAGGCGAGCAGCCCGTTTCTCCAGAATTTTGATAGATGGCGGCAGCAGCATCAACATCCTGTATCGTGATACGATGGAAAAGTTGGGAATCAAGCAGAAGCAGCTCATCCCCAGTCGGACTGTATTCCATGGCATAGTCCCTGGCCTTTCCTGCTCACCAATCGGCAAGACCCAGATTGATGTCCTCTTCGGGGACAAGAATCACTTTCGCTGAGAGCCAGTTTGGTTTGAAGTGGTGGACCTCCAGAGCCCCTACCATGCATTGCTAGGCCGGCCTGCTCTAGCCAAATTCATGGTAGTCCCCCACTACGCCTACCTCAAGATGAAGATGCCGAGTACCAAGGGAATCCTTACGGTAGTCGGAGACTACAAGAAGTCAATCGTTTGCACCGCAGATAGCAGCCGGCTGGCCGAGTCCCTCGTGATTGCAGCCGAAAAGCAGCTCCTTGACCGAGTGGTGGCGTTGGCGGGCAAGAAGCCCGAAATGCCATCCACACCCCAGGAGTCGGAAGCTGAGGGCTCGTTCAAGCCGGCCAAAGAAACAAAGAAAATACCCTTAGACCCAGAGCACCCGGAGAGGCACGCTGTCATAGGCACATGCCTTGACAGCAAATAGGAAGGCGAGCTCGTCGATTTCCTTCGTGAGAATCGGGACATCTTCGCATGGTCCCCCAAGGACATGCCAGGTGTTCCGACAGATTTCGCCGAGCACAAACTACACGTCCGACCTGACGTCAAGCCGGTCAGGCAACCCTTGTGCCGTTTGTCAGAAGAGAAGAGAAGAGTTGTTGGGGAAGAGATAGCCCGACTCCTGGCAGCCGGATTTATCATGGAAGTATTCTTTCCAGAGTGGCTGGCCAATCAAGTTTTAGTATCATGGAAGTATGTTGTGGATCAGTTGGGTTCTTTCTGGTGGCGTGACGTGATGCAGTTCAGTGCTGTTTTCCGCGGGTTCACCAAGGTTGTTCTGGGCAATGGTTCATCCTCCCTGTTCTGGAAAGATGCATGGTTCGATGACCGTGACACCCCTCTTATAGAGCTCTACCCCAGAGCCTTCTCTTCTTGCAAGAATGAAGATGAACCCGTGGCTAATATCCTGACTGCCTCTGACCCCAGCTTGATCTTCCACCTACCTCTCTCACCGCAAGCCAGGCAGGAAATCAGAGATATTCAGCAGGGATCCATGCATGTTGTGCTTGACAGGGCCTGCAATGATTCTTGGGTTTGCAACCTTGGCGGATCTTTCTCCTCCAAGAGATACCATGATCACTGTTTCAGGAACACGGTTGCTGACAAAGCTTTTGGGTGGTTGTGGAAGGCCAAGAGTCCAATCAAATTCAAAATGTTTGGCTGGTTATTGATGGTTGATCGACTGAACACTAGAAATATGCTGAAACATCGTCATTTTAATGTGGCTGGGAACGTATATACGTGCATGCTCTGCCCAAGCCCCCCTGAGGAACCTATCGAGCATCTATTCTTTAGTTGCCCGTTCAGCCAACATTGTTGGGGCAAAGTTGGCATACTTTGGCTAAGCTCTGGTGATAGACTAACCCTCATACACGCTGGCAAAGAGGGCTGGCACCGGCCGTTGTTCATGGACATTTTCCTGCTGGCGGCTTGGAGTTTATGGAAGGAGAGAAACAACCTTTATTTCAGGGGGATCCCACATTCCTTTCAGTCGTGGCTAGCTAGATTTAAGGAGCTCTTGGCTTTATTATTGCACAAAGTTTGTAGGTACTGTGGTAGTAGCCTACAACAAAGTTTGTAGCCACATCCCTGCGTCCCTGCGTCCCTCCCTAGAGAACTACATACAAAGTTTGTAGGTATTGTGGTAGTAGCCTAAAACACATGGCCGGGGGGCCTCACACCCCACCATTGTAACAATGCTGTAATTGATCCCTTGTGAGTAATACAAAAGTCAGTGGGAGCCTCTCCCACTGTCATGCAGTTTCAAAAAAAATACAGTTTTAGTATTGAAGAAGAACAAGCAGTGGCACATGTGCATCGACTACACCAGCCTCAACAAGGCTTGCCCCAAGGATCCCTTTGCTCTGCCGAGGATTGATCAAGTGATAGACTCCACAGCCGGATGCGAGCTGTTGAGTTTCTTGGATGCATACTCAGGTCTTCACCAGATAAAGCTGAACCCGGCCGACAGGTTGAAGACCGCCTTCATCATGCTGTTTGGAGCCTTTTGCTACCTGACCATGACGGCCAGGTGGAATGCGCAAACGGCCTCATTTTGTCCGGCCTCAAGCCCCGACTGGTCGAGCCTCTAGAACGTTCAGCCGGCTACTGGCTCGACGAGCTGCAGGCCGTCCTCTGGAGCTTGCGCACAACTCCAAACAAATCAACAGCCTTTACGCCTTTCTTCCTCGTCTACGGTGCCGAAGCCGTCATCCCCTACGGATATTGAATTTGACTCCCCAAGAGTCACCATGTACACCGAGGCGGACGCCAAGGAGGCACGAGAAGACGGCGTCGACTTGCTAGAAGAGGGTCGGCTGTTGGCTCTCAGCAGGTCGGCCATCTACCAGCAAAGTCTGCGCCGATACTAAAACCGCAAGGTGAAGCCAAGGTCCTTCCTGGAGGGAGACCTTGTGCTCCGGCTGATCCAGCGAACAGCTAGACAGCACAAGCTCTCGGCACCTTGGGAAGGCCCTTTCATCATCAGTAAAGTATTGGGCAACGATGCCTACTATCTGATCGATGCCCAGAAGCCCAGAGCGTGCAAGAGAGATGATTCAGGCAAAGAAACGGAGAGGTCGTGGAACGCAAACCTCCTCTGAAGGTTTTACAGTTGAAAGCAGTATGTATCACGCTACCTTTTGTACTATGTATAAAGACTCCGGGTCCCCTGAGAAGAGATCCAGGACTGCCCTCTTTTTATCTATATGATAAATATCATGCCTATGAGAATGTGTACTCTATTTTCCTTCCGCTTGGCACCGGGTTCGACCAGTCGGCCCGAGGCCTCGCCGCCTTCTACAATATGCCGCCTCCTGCAGCCGGACAAGTAGTGTGCCTGCACCAAAGCCTCCTTTGTCAGAAGCCACAGCTCGCAGAGCGACTGCATGGTGGGCAAAGGTGGCAAAGAAGTGCCCCACACGAAAAAACAACTAAGGAAGAAGGCGCATATAGTAGAAGGCGGCATCGCGCCTAGTCGTCTGGCCGCCTGGCGGCCAGATGGACGGCCTCCACCTTATCACCCAAAGCTCCGAATGGTTAAAACCTAGCCTCCCTCACGAACGGCTAGAGTTCTCAAACCAGCCACGGTCTGCAGAGCGGCCGCCTGGCCGGTAAAAGCAAAACCAAAGTGTTGGCGGCAAGGGAAAAAACCAAGGAGAAAAAGGGAAGAAGAGTGGAGGTCGGCACAACAAGCATAAGCAATGATAAAATATTTTTACATGGGTAAAGGCCTCCGGCCAGCATTCAAACAGAGTTCAATATACACCCCGAGGGTGGAATTCGGCGAATTTAGCCAAAATGTCCAGAGTAGCAAGCAGAAAACAAATAAAATCCTAAGGCGCAGCAGAGGGCTCTGGCTGGGCGGTGCCGGTTGGCGCAACAGAAAGCTCCGGCTGGCCGGTACCGGATGGCGTGGCCAAGGGCTCCGGCTGGACGTTGGAGTCGGCCGCGCCACCTGGCGCGGGAGGCGGCTCCGTCTGGGCAGAGGGATCGCCGGCAGGAGGCGGACCGTTGGAGTGCTGGAGGACGGAGTCGGTAGCATCCGTCGGAGGAACGGGTGGCGGGTCTGCCCCCACTTGAACGCCTTCAGTGGCGGGCAGCACCTCGGTGCGTGGCTCGTTGCTTGAGGCCCGGTCAGGTTGGGGCTGACCGCCCGCCTCGACCTACGGCATGTCGACGTCACTCTCGTCTTCCTCCTCCTCCTCCTCCTCTTCTTCCTCCCCGTCCTCCCCCTCGTCGCTAGAGTCGATGACCTCAACGGAGTCTTCGCTGTCCTCCGGGTTCAGCCCGATCCACTCGTGCGGAGCCTCGCCGCCTTCCTCGACCACCTCCGGCACAAAGACACTAGTGTCGGTGAAGTCGGCGATCACCGCTGCCCTCCGGACAAGCTCAGCCTCCACCGCCGCTAGTTCCTCCTGCGCTTCCAGTCAGAACGTGGCTAACTGGGCTAGATCTAGCCCAGGGTACCATGCCTTGACGAATTCCAAGGCCCGGCGCGCTCCTGCCCGGGCTGCTGAGCCCTTCCAGGCCTCCAGGCAGCCGGCCGCCACCCCTAGCTAGTCGGCAGTCTGACTTGGGGTGCGTGGGACCATCAAGCCTAGCCAATGGGCGAAGACCGCCTGGGCTTCGATGCACTGCAGGCAGTGCAGCAAGCAGTGAGCATGCCGAAGCCGCGCCTGAATGCTGGGGACCTATTCACCAAGGGTCCGGGGGGCATCAACGGCGATCTGCGCGCCCTTCGCCCTTCGCTCCTCGCGCTGGGCCTCAATCATCTGGGTAGCGGCTACAGAATGGCCCGGGAAGAAGTCTCTCCAGGAAGAAGAAGAAAAAGGCCAAGGCTGTAAGCAAGGGCTGATAACTCAAAGCAAGAAACTAAGAGAGTAGGGCTCACCGTCGACCAAGTCTTCAATGCTGCTGAAGCATGCTGTCACCTGGGCCTCCTTGTCAGCCCAGGCAGAGCACTCCAGCTCAAACTCGGCAAGAAGGCTGGTCTCCGCCGTCTCCGCCTTCAGCTGGGCCGCCTTGAGATTTTCAGCCTGCTAGGCAAGTCGGGCGACCAGGCGGTCCCGCTCCTCCCCCAGCTTGCTGCACTCCGCCTCCTTGCCGCGCAGAGTGGTCTTGGCTTCGCCCAGCTGCTGCTGCAGGTCGGCATTGGCCTCTGAGGAAAGAAAGAAAAGAAGAAGACATCAGTCAAGCAGAAAAGACAAAGAAAAGAAAAACTGAGGAGATTCGGCCCGACTGCTCAGCAGTCGGCCTGAACCTCGGGGACTACAGCCCGCGGGCACGCCAGCGCGCCCCCGCGCAAAGGAAATAAGTCAACAAGGGAAAAAGAACAACTGAGGAGATTCGGACCGACTGCTCAGCAGTCGGCCCGAACCTCGGGGACTACAGCCCGCGGGTGCGCCAGCGCGCCCCTGCGAAGAAAGAAGAAAGAGACTTACGTCGGCTTTCGGCGAGATGGGTCGTCTGCGCCTCAAGCTCCCGAACCTTGGAGTTGTAGGCAGTCGCGCGGAGGTTGTGATAATCCTGCAGAAGAAACAACCAAATGAAATCAGCAATCGGCAACTACTCCCTCTGTAAACTAATATAAGAGCGTTTAGATCACTAGTTTTGTGATCTAAACGCTCTTATATTAGTTTACAGAGGGAGTACAAGTTAAAGTTCTGAATCGCCTACTCCGCATCCGGCCCGGAACTTGGGGACTACACCCAGTGGGTGCGCTTGCGCGCCCCCACGAAAGAAGCAACGAAGAACATTCAGAGAGAAAACCAAAAGACGGCTTACCCGGATGGCGGTGCGGAACTCCAAGTAGGCCTCGTTGGAGCGCTTGAGTGCCTCTGCCTCCGCCCGGAGCTTGGCCTGGACGACAAGGGACGCCTCGTTCAGGGCGCCAGTTCCACGCCCGCGTACCCAACCCACGGGCGCGGAACTGGTCGCCTCGGTGTCAGGGGCCGACGAGCTCGAGGCGCCAATCTCCGGCGGCCGTGGCGCCGAGGCCGCCTTCTCCAGATAGCGGCGTGTGGGAATGCAAACCGCGGGAACCAGGACCGTTGCCACTGTAGTCTTGACCGGTGGCACCGGCAGCGCCACTGGCTGTTCGTCCCGCGGCTCGCTGGCTGGCGGAGGCGGCGGCGGGGGCGGCGGCACAAAGACATCCAGCATGGCTATGTCACCGCCCCCCTACTCTCGGATTGGGTAGTCGCCGCCGGCACCTCCGGCTGTCGCTTCGAAATCAGGCGGCGGCGGCACAGTGTTCAGGGGGGCCACAAGTAGTGGCTCTTGGCGGCGGGCAACCTCCGCGAGCCGTTCCTTCTCTGCGGCCTGAGCTTCCGCCTGCGCTAGCGCCCGCGGCAGATAGGTCCGCCTGCTCCTTGGCCAGGTGGTCGGCCTCTGACTCATCGCGCGCCTCCCGCGCGTTCCGCTCTGTCGCCTCCCGGAGGTCGGCGGCCGGGTCGATGCGCCGGCTGGTCGAGGAGGTCGCTGCCGACCTGAGGACCGAGCCGGCACCCGACCTCTCAAGGGTCAGAGGGGCCCTGAAATAAGAAGATAAGTCAAAGGATTTTCACGACAGATTGATGAAAAAGCAAGGAGTAAGGAAATGATGCTTAACCCGACTCCATAACTGGCACCTTCGGCTGCCTTTAATATTGGGTCGCCCAGGCCGCGGTCTCTTTCCGCCTGGTCGCCGCGGCCGGGTTCTTGGGCTTCTTTGGGGCACTGCCAAACAGGTTCGAGCCCTGTTTCCGCTTGCGCTTGCCGCCTGGGGCGGGCGGCCTAGAGGAGGGGCCGGCGCCGGTGGCGGCGGAGCTCCGGGCAGGGCACGACTCGTATTCGTCTTCGTCGTCGTCAGGCCAGGCCTCCACGCCGCCGCCTCCCTTGGAGCCGCCTCCTCCGCTGCTGCCGTCTGCTCTGCCACCGCCACCTGTCGTGTCGTCGACCAGGGCGGCCGCCCCCAAGTCGGATTCATCCAAGTCACTCTCCGCCCTGTCCGCCTGGAGGTTATCACCCGGCCCCAGGAGGGCGGCCGTTGCCTCGGACATATAAATCTGCAACCAAGAAGGAATCAAGTCTTGAAGAGCGGCGCCATAAAGAGAAACAAAGCAAAGAAACCAGTTCAAAGGACAAAGACAAGAAACTTACCATAGGAGGCGGGTTGTGGCGAGAGTACGGCCGCTTCCCGTACCGCCACTCCTTCTCTGACATCTTGAGGTTGGAAATCTCGTTCACCATCCGCGAGACTTCGGCGGGCGGCATTCCCTTCGTGCACAGCTGGCACGGATGGCGGTGTCCGCCCATCCGGAAGATCGGGTGAGGGCGGCTCTGGAGCGGGAGGATCCGGCGCTCGACGAACGCGACGAGGAGGTCGGAGGGCACGAGGCCCTCCGACTCTTGGAGCAGTCGGAGTCGGCTAATGGCGGTCGCCGCGTCCGCCGACACAGGCTTTGGCTTGTACTTCCAGGAGACACGGGCTCTGGTGGGGGGGCCCGCCTCGTAGGCCGGCAGGTTGAGGAAGTCGGCAGCAGGATCCACGTTCTCGACGCAGAAATAGGACTGCTGCCACATCTTCACCGACTGCGCCAGCTTGATGACGGGAAAGGCATTCCGTTTCACCGGCCGGCGCACGGCGATGAAGCCCCCGCACTTGGGCACTGTCTCCTTGGCGGAGGTGCCGAGCTTTCCATAGAAGAATGCTCCCCACAGCTCGATTGTTGGGAGGATGCCGAGGTAACCCTCACACGCCGTGACGAAGGCGGAGAGCAGGTCACGGCGTTGGGCGTGAGGTGATGGGGCTGAAGGTTGTAAAAATTGAGGAAGGCGCGGAAGAAATTGCTCGCAGGGAGGCTGAGGGAGGGGCACAACCACGGCATGCCCAGAATGCGGCTCAACCGCACCTAGGGGCCCCCTATTCTGCCATTTCGTTTTTTATATACTTTCAGGACCCAACTATTCGGAAGGCCTGTCCGGCACTACACTTGCCGAACACACAATGCAACAGCCAGGGAGAGAATAGGCCGCATCAAATGTCCAGGTGGTCTCTATAACGAGCTTAATACCTGTTTTACTTAAAGTCCCGCAGCTTGCCCCTGGAGGGGGACATGTCAAATAATCCCATCTCTTGCTTATCACACTATTTGTATCGTTCTGCTTTCATAGCAGCCCCTTTTTTAATAATAAACAATACATAGCTTTTATCTGTTATTGTATTCATCTATTTTTATACAAATGTGTTCAGTGATGAAATTATGCAACCGTACACTTTGGTACGGCCAATACACCAGGGGCTTAAGCACCCCATAACATGGTGTGAGAAGACCGAACACTCTCATGAGTGCGGCACCCCGAACTTATAGCACGATATGCATCGGCTCCGAATCATGTCTTGGGTCAATAGTTGGGTTTGCCCGGCTCCCATGTTTTGGTACCTTATGTTCCGCAATGTTGGCTAAGGTAGCGCTAGGAGAACTACTGCGATTGTGCCCCAGTTGAGCTGGGTTAACACCTCAGTAGAGAAAGCTAAAACTAACCGTCATGATAGTGCGAGAGACTGGTCACTGTTCGCGAGGTTTTTCGAGTCCTTAAAGACTTATGCCGCTTAGAGCGAGGAACCGGACTTATCCAGCCTAGGCGTGGATAGCGCCCCGAACTCGGTCTTCCGAATACTAGAGGCTTCGTCGATATTTAAAATTATAGAATTCTATGGCTAAGTGAGAGTGATAAAGCATTATAAGTCCGATGACCTGGTTCGTTGTGCTGAGCGCCTCCCTAGATGGACCCAAGAATGGGAACAAGAGCGCTCAGAGTTATCCCGAACAACCCAGCACTCGTGGCATGGGGGTAGAAGCCGACGACTTGCATCTCTCAGATTTGATAAACGGCCGCACCGAAGGTAATATTTTAAATTAACAAGCGTTGCTTAACGCATATGAACAAAAGTTTTCAGCGTACAGGATAACAGATGCGAGTCTACTCAAAAATTACATCTTTGGAGCATTCACCCAATATAAGGCAGGCACCCTTCAGGACGCCCTTATAATACATCTCGGGCGTGCGATACTCCTTGCCCGGCGGTGGCGTGTCCATCAATAGCTTCTCAGCGTCCAGCTTGCCCCAGTGCACTTTAGCACGGGCGAGGGCCTGATGGGCACCTTCAATACAGACGGAGCGCTTGACGACTTCATTCCATGGACAAGCATCCACCACCCGCCACACCAAACCAAAGTAACTCCTAGGCATGGCTTCTCTAGGCCACAGCCGAACTATGAGGCCCTTCATGGCCTGTTTGGCCACCTTGTGGAGTTCGACCAGCTGCTTCAGCTGGTCGCTCAGGGGCACCGGATGTCTGGCCTCAGCATATTGAGACCAGAACACCATTTCCGTCGAGCTCCCATCCTCGGCTCGGTAGAATGCGGCAGCATCAGACACACTACGGGGCAGATCGGCGAACGCTCCTGGAGAGCTCCGGATTCGGGTAAGTAACAGATAATTTACTTTTATATTCTTGCTTTGCATAAAGAATGCCTTACCCGTTGCTATCTTCTTCACCGCCTCGATCTTCTGGAGGGCCTTCTGGGCTTCGGCCTTAGCGGTTTTGGCACTATCAAGAGCCAAGGCGAGCTCGGACTCTCGAGTCTTTGATTCACGCTCCAAACTCTCGTGTTTCTCCACGAGAGCCTGGAGCTCTTGCCGCACCTCCGCCACCCGCGCCTCCTGCTTCTCTCGCTCGGTGCACTCCAAGGCCGCACTATTTTCGGCCTTGGACCCCGCTTCCTTTAGGGTCGCCACCTCGGTCGTGGCCCCTGCAACATTTACGTTGGTCCTGTCATTATTTGCAACCAAGTATTTATTTATATACATGCGGTATTACATACCCTTCTTGTCCTCGAGCTGCTTCTTGGCATGGCCGATCTCGTTCTCGGACCGCTCGAGGCTTTCCTTCAATACATTGACCTCCGCAGTCAGTGCGGCAGAGGTCAGCAGCGCAGCCTGCATTCCCATATTGACATATTTACATTAGACTCCTATGTATATCTTTTTGAGATCCTCAGCTCGACTTCTCTTTCCAAACACCAAACTGAGCATCAGGGGCTACTGTCTATGCAGTAACATTTTTATATGTTTTGAATACATACCTCAAAGCCTGTTAACAGGCTTGTACAGGCTTCTGTCAGCCCGCTCTTGGCGGACTGAACCTTCTGAATCATCACACTTATAACAGTGCGGTGTTCCTCATCGATGGAGGCGCCGTTAAGAGCCTCTAGCAAAACGTCTGGTGCCTCCAGTTGGATGGAGGCCGCCGGTGTAGTAGGTGTGCCCTTCTTGCGAAGGCGCTGCCTACCGGTCTCTGGAACCGTCTATGGTTCCGGAGCAGTGTCCGGCCCAGAGCCGGACTTGGATCCCTCCGGGGCTTTACCCCCTTTGGGCCTGGAGTCCGGGAGCTCTCCTTGCGGCGCCTCCAGGACCACCTCCTGCTGGTCTAGTCCCTTTTGGGACCCCACCTCGGCATCGTCCGTAGGGAGAGGGGAGGAGGCCGTCCGAAGTGAAGCGCTATTCACATCCGACGAATCCAAGGAGCCGCTCGTCGAATCGTCGAGCTGAGCCTTGGGTGGACTGCATGATCAAATTCGGCGTCACAAAATATCAAATAATAGAGGAGCACCATAAGTTATTCGGATATCCAGATACTTACGATTTTGCCAGGGGCTTGACCCTGGATGGCCATTCCTCCCCGCCGTCTTCGGCATCGGAGGAGTAGTTCGGCAGGAGGGTTCTCCCCTTCTTGGATCCTCCGGCCTCCCCAGTTGGGGCGACCTTCCTTTTCTTGCCTCCCCCCATTGGAGTGGGAGTGGCTTCTTCTTCTTCCTCCTCCTTGTCCTCAGAGGCGGAGGGTGCTTCAGGGTTGTTAGGCGATGAATCCGACACGACCAGGCGCCGGGAACTCTTTCGAGTCCCCGTGGCCTTCTTCTTGGCCTTCTTCTCCGGCACCACGTGAGGTGCCGGAACTAGCAGCTTCATCAAGCGAGCGTCCACTGGGTCTTCGGGTAAGGGAGCCGGACAGTTGATCTGTCCGGCCTTCTTCTGCAAGTCCTATTAGAGGGATCGGGGTTTAGATCCCGCATAGAATCAGATCTATGGAAAACAAATACCCCGTAATGGGAAAATTAAGCTCACCGCGCTGGCTTGGTGCTTGGCGCAGAATCCGCGATCCTCGGTGATGGGAGGGGAGACCTCGGAGCTCTTGAATAGCACCTTCCAGGCATCCTCGTGCTTTGTGTCGAAGAGCCGGGACAGAGTCTGGTGCTGGGCCGGGTCGAACTCCCACAAGTTGAAAGCCCGTCATTGACACGGGAGAATCCGGTGGAAGATCATGACCTGGACTACGGTGACAAGTTTAACCTTCCTGCCGATCAAGTCTTTGATGCAGGTTTGAAGTCCGGCCACTTCTGCCGAATTACCCCACAACAGGCACGTCTCTTTCCAAGATGTGAGCCGTGTGGGGATGCCAGATCGGAATTCAGGGGCCGCTGCCCATTCAGGGTCACGCGGCTCGGTGATATAGAACCACCCCGATTGCCACCCTTTGATGGTCTCTACGAAGGCGCCCTCAAGCCATGTAACATTGGCTATCTTGCCCACCATGGCGCCTCCGCACTCCACTTGGCGGCCGCCCACGACCTTCGGCTTGACGCTGAAGATCTTCAGCCATAGGCCAAAGTGATGCTGGATGCGGAGGAAGGCCTCGCACATGACAATGAACACCGAGATGTTGAGCATGAAGTTCGGGGCCAGATCGTGGAAATCTTGGCCGTAGTAGAACATGAGCCCCCGGATGAATGGGTGGAGAGGAAAGCCCAGTCCGCGGAGGAAATGGGGGAGAAATACAACCCTCTCATGGGGCCTAGGGGTGGGGATGAGTTGCCCCTCATCTGGAAGCCGGTGCGCGATGTCGTCAGACAAGTATCCGGCCTTCCTCAACTTTTTGATTTGCCCCTCCGTGACAGAGGAGGCCATCCATCTACCTCCCGCTCCGGACATGATTGGAGTAGGTTGAGGTGGGAAGTGCGGGCTTGGGCGTTGGAGCTCGAGCGCACAGGGACGGATAAGCAAAGGAGGAAGAAGGCGTAAATGGAAAGGGTAGATCCTTATCCCCTTATATGGGCGGCCGAAACTACGAGCCCCCACCGGCCTAATAAAACTCGCTTATCTCCCAACCGCCGCGGTTAATGGCGCGGTTGGGTTTACCCATGCCCATATTGATGATAATACCGGAATAAGGGGACACGATCTCTGCTTTGACAAGACATGCCAAGGAAACCGCCTCGCTAAACGCGCTGAGGTGGAACGGTAAAATGAACAAAGGCTTGGCCGTGGCGTGATGTCACGCCGTAGAATACATCAGCGGATTAGATTGGTACAAGTATTATTCTCTCTACAGTGGGATGTGGAACTTATTTTGCAGAGCTGGACAGTATCCTTGTGTTCGACATCTTCTATGAAGTATTCGGAGGAGGAAGCCGCCTTGCAATGCCGAAGACAATTTGCGCGCCGGACTCGTTGTCATTGAAGCCTGGTTCAGGGGCTACTGAGGGAGTCCTAGATTAGGGGGTGTCCGGATGGCCGGACTATGACCTTTGGTCGGACTCCCAGACTATGAAGGTACAAGATTGAAGACTTCGTCCTGGTCCGGATGGGACTTTCCTTGGCGTGGAAGGCAAGCTTGGCGATACGATATGAAGATCTCCTCCCATTGTAACCGACTCTGTGTAACCCTAGCCCTCTCGGGTGTCTATATAAACCAGAGAGTTTTAGTCCGTAGGACGAACAACAATCATACCATAGGCTAGCTTCTAGGGTTTAGCCTCTCTGATCTCGTGGTAGATCAACTCTTGTACTACCCATATCATCAATATTAATCAAGCAGGAGTAGGGTTTTACCTCCATCGAGAGGGCCCGAACCTGGGTAAAAACATCGTGTCCCTTGTCTCCTGTTACCATCCGCCTAAGCGCACAGTTCGGGACACCCTACCCGAGATCTACCGGTTTTGACACTGACAAAGGCCAAAGCCCTGCAGGAAATGCGAGCAGAAGACGACCCGCTCGCCTTCCTGCGGCGCCGACGAGATCTCCGTCTCCGGCGGCACCCACGCCTTGACGAAGGCCGCGCTGGGCATCCGGCGCGTATCACGGAGGAAAGCAATGTGATCCTCGATCACCGTTGATCCATCCCAGTCGCCCATGGCTCCGGCTGGCGGCACAGAGAGAAGAGGCGCGTCGGCGTCGAGCAACGGCGGCGGCGCTACGGCAGCAGCAGCAGCAGAGGCTGAGAGGAGAAGAAGAAGAGTGGGAGGGGGCGCAGGCACTTTGCCACGCCTCTCCCCCTCCCTACTTATAGCGCCTGGGTTATGTAGCCGAGGGGGCAGGACGTGGGGTTGTGGGATTAACTGCACCCACGTCCCCATGATCCCCCATCTCCCGCGCACATTCACCCCATTGTGAGTCGCAGGGATGGCAACCGTCCCCTCTGGCACAGTAAATCCGCCCGGTTGCCGAGGCACGGTAGTGGCAGGCCCGGTTCGGAGTCATGTCCCAGCTAGAGCGTGGGATGGCAAGCTTGTCAGGCTGACGTGCGCCGCGTGGCGCATCCGTGGCGGGCGGCTGCTTGGGGAAGCTTAACAGGCACGCCATCTGTTTCCCGCCTTGAAGTTCAAAATCAACCATATAGCTCCGCCTGGGAGAATGGTTTTGACAGGCTAGCCGCTGCTTGGGAGACGTAAATCAACCATATAGTTACACCGACAAAGGAGTAGGGTTTTCACACCGACAAAGGCCGGCTTGAGCGGTCGGCTAGCCGCAAGACGGATTGCGGGTCGACATTCTCCCAGAGCTCGGTGAGGGGGGGAAGCCGCTGAAACCTCGCGGCCCCTCAGCCACGATGCCTCACCGGCTTCGGGGACTACTGTCGGAGTAATGGGCCACGGGTAGGCTCACCCGTGTCCCTAGATTTATCAACACTTTGGTCCAGCTCCGCCTAGCTGAGCCCCAAGCCGAAACTCCGCCCTCTGGGGCCCGCTGGCTCAGCTGCCGGCTTCCAGAGGGCGGGTGACCCAAACAACGGTGCTCCGAGTGGCTGGCTCCTGACGGCCACCTTCCAGAGAGGGCGGCAATGGGCAAGCGGCCACCTCATAACTACGGGCGGCCGAGCTCCCTTCAAGAGTACAAGGCAAGGTATGGCTACAGTGAAGCACGTCGCCCCCCACGCTCGAGACGGGCATGGCTACAATGCTTCATACAGACGGAGATCCCCGCATGATGGGGCACTGTGTCGTATCTACCCTGACGTTGCTCCGGGCAGGTGGAGTCCTATTCCCCACGATGGCCTGTCGGTACGGCCCGGAGGAGGCGGGCCCTACCTGGCAGCGACCCCAAGGAAGACGGTGGAAGCCCGACCAAGTGGATACAAGAGGGGCCGGCCTCCAGCAGGCGGCCGTCCCATATCCCAAGACATGCATGCCATTAAGCTGATGAGACCAGGTGTGGCTACAGTGATCTCCCGCCAGGCGGCGGGACTGTAGCCACGCATAAATGACCAAGCTCTCGTCACCAACGACACGGCTACATTAAGCAGCCACAAACCAGTCGGCGGGGCCCGCCAGGCAGAGGGCCCCAGCAGTCGGCGGAGAAGCCGAAGGCTGGAGACGCTGACAGCCGGGCCTAGAAGCCGGCCAGATTACCATTGTACCCCTGGGGGGTAGGCCTATATAAACCCCCCAGGCCAGCCATGCAGAGGGTTCGGCCCCATTAGAACTAGCCACCATTAGAGCAGGAAGAGAGCTGAGCCTTGCCTCCTACTGCCTCTAGCATACAGCTCAAGGAGCACCATTGTATCACGTGTGCCTTAGTGATCATGCGGAGACCCCGCAGAGTAGGACTAGGGGTGTTATCTCCTAGGAGAGCCCCGAACCTGGGTAAGGTGCGCCAGCGTTCGTGTCTACGCCTTATCTCGCTTCCAGGCACCGGCGACGTTCTACTCGCCCCCACCATGATAAGCCATCCATTGGCATATGTCGCACCCAACCCCCGAAACAAAACCACCGTCTCGCCTCTCCATCTTCTGATCTTCTCCATTGCAAAACCACCTCCTCTCCTCTCCATCATCTTCATTCCAAAACCACCATCTCGCCTCTCCCTCTTCTGATCTTCTCCATTGCAAAACCACCTCCTCTCCTCTCCATCATCCACATTCCAAAACCACCATCTCGCCTCTCCCTCTTCTCTATTGCAAGACCACCGTCTCTCCTCCCATCTTCCAAAGCTAGCACCGGACCACTCAGAAGGACATCAATGGAGAGGATGTAGTAGCGAATTAGGAAGATCGCCGGCGGCGACCAGGCAAAGTTCGCCAGGTTAAAGGATATCCTTACTTGGGTTGACAATGAGTGGGAGATTTCAAGGACGGTGCAGGGCATGTGGCAATGTATGCGAAAGAGCAAGACGGCGGCGATGAAGGCAGCGATGTACATGTACTCCTCGGTGGCAGTCACGCCGCAGTCCTCCGAGTTCATCGAGTATCTCCTCTGGGCGATGGAGCAGCCAGATTCGCCGGAGGCGACAGTCATGCGGAGGTGGTGGGCGTACAGGTCGAAGGTCGAGCACCCAGAGGATAACGAATCGATCGAGTATGGTGTGCCGTTCATGAGGGTGCAAAGCCAGCCGGAGGCACAGGTGTATTCGTTCTCCCACCGCAAGAGGAGGCCGGATGGCGCGACGTTGCTTCCCCGCCATTCTCCACGGTTCCCTCGGCGCTCTTCTCGTTTCAACGGCGGCGGTAGGGTTTAAGGTAAGCTTCGCACTAACCTAATCTTCCACCTGCTCATGCTTACAATTAGTGTGATAGCTAATGAAAATCTTGCTTACAATCAATCTCCAAGTACTACGCCAATCACCCTAAAATAGCCCTAGACCTTTGGGTCAAAGTTGTGACACAGTGTACAAATAAAGAAAAATAGATTGGTGCTTCTTTCAGAAAAGAGTACTCCCTAGAAAACTTCCAATATAAGCTACTAGTATTCGGTTAGAGGATTTGCTGCCGAGAAAGATCCGTCCACAGAGAGCGCCACACATCCCACTGGTGGTTATGGATGCCAACGCGTGCATGCATCATGGTTGGTGTTGGTAATTTTTACTTGGCACACCTCGCACTCTGCATATATGCCGGTTCCATACGCACATTTGTGCAGCTCCACCAAAATGCAGTTGAATAACCCTGTTTGGACAGATAATGAAAAAGCGTGATTACATTGTAGTGGCACTAGTTGATGAAACACGCAAAATAAATAGAAGAAAATATTGCAATAGTATCATAGTATGCCATGCTGCGAGGGCAAGATGGGCCCTGCGACGCCTCATACGGTATGCCTCATACTGGACATCCTCCCAAGTCTCCCAGATACACCTTCTGCCAGTGATGAACATCAATGTACATCGGTAGTACAAGGAGGCGCCTTGAGACATTCAAATCTCTATTTTTGTACAGATCAACTAAATTAAGCAACCCAGTTTGCAGAAACGCTTAAACATTAACAATGGGACTAGTTGATGAAACATATATTAACAAAGAAAAGCACTTTCTTTATCTACATTGGAAATGAAATGATAGAGATGACACTCGCTCTATTTTAATTGTATTATTACTTCATTTTATCAGTGACACTAGGGTTGAGCAGGTGGCAAATGAGGTGTACCATGCGTCGCAAGGATGGAGGCCGGGGGTGCTTAGACTGGGATGCTGAAGCTGGCTCTTTCAGTCACCAACATGGATGATTCAATTCATGGGTCATTTTGGCGCAATTCACCTAAAATGAAGCAATGTCCCCTGAGCTTCTTCTTCAATTTTTTTTAAGAAAAGGGCTCTAGCCCCGGTTCCATTTCCATCAGAAAACGAAACCCACAGAGCTTCTTCTTCATTAGTTCCAATAAAATTGAGCAACATCAAGGTTGGTTGTGAAGCTCCTGGAATGCTCAACTATAATTTGGATATCATTTGTGCAGTTCAACTAAGATCAAGCGTGAAATGTATATCTCTGTTTGCACAAAAAAGGTGGAAAGGAGGGTGACTAACAAGTGATGAAACATGCATCAAATGAAAAGAAGCATGTTCCTTATCTGAATGGCAATCCTAAAAGGACAGTAGCAATTTCTAAAGCAGTTGCATTGCTAGATATTAGTGTGGGCATTAGGATTAACTATGACAACCGTTAAATATGACATTACTTTGGGCACGGGAGAGTAGGCGAACCAGGACAGTTGCATTTCTAACGAAAAGAACCAACCTATCTTAATGGGAAATTTAGCAGGACATGTAAAAAAGTGTCATTGATTCATATTACTGGAGGCATTACATTGAAAACAACATTGGTTTAACGTGTCCTTACTTTTAACAGTGCGACTACTACATTTTACCAGGGGCATTACATAAGAGTGGCTCGGGGCAACAAACATCAGAACAGGATATCTCGGTTGGTCCCATGTTTCGGTATAGCCACCTTATACTGTGTGAGGCTAGCAAATCTAGTGCTGGACTTACTCTGTTGACTTGTCCTCTAGTCCCCACTTTCTTTCCTTTCTCAACCAATAGATCGGGTTTACATTGAGTTTGTACTGCGTTTCCCTTTATTTCCCTATTAGACCTAGAGACCAGTTGGATAGCCAGTCTCTGCTACTTTTCGCCCCATTATTTCCTCTTTCGAGCAAGTCCTAGATTCAGGTAACAAATCCTACCCACCCCCACCCCCTTTCTTCCTTTTTTGAACCAAGTAGTACTAGATTCGAGTGCATGAACTAGTTTTACCTCTTAAACGTAAAAAATTAGGTGGTTTTCGAACAACCGATCGATCCTATCTACGAGGGGGCCTGAGAAATAGTAAAAGATACAAATGCAGCGACGTCAGGAGCTCGAGAAGTAGAGCAAGGCTGGTTTCAAAGGAAGTTATACCTTATGGTCGCCAGGATGTCACTAGGTGGGCGGCGGGAAGCCGGATCTGCCCACACTACGGTAGCGAGGAAGAAGGGGTCGGAGGCCCTCCCTCGCTAGTGGTGCTTGGGAGAGAACGGCAAGGTAGGCTGATCAGGACACGCCAGCAGTGGGTAAGAGCCGTCGCCGAGGACGACCACGTAAATGTTGCACCTTCTCACCTTCCCCGGTGGAGAGAATCCGGCTAGATCTGTGACCAGCGGTGAGCACAGAGAGAGAGAGAGAGAGAGAGAGAGAGAGAGAGAGAGAGAGTGGCCACCACTGTCATGTTTAGATCTGGAGAGGCCGAGATAGTGTGAAGAGAGCAACACTAGCAAGCAAGCACGGAGGCTCCTGCCTATATAGTGGAGTAGTACTAGTTTTCTTTTGTCTACCGGAGCCGGTAGACCTCGTCAATGACTGCCGAGAAGTCTTCGTGCACATGGCCCGGAGGCGCAGTTGTCATCATTTTGATCTGAAGCGCCGGATTATAACATATAACACGAAAAAATGCCACATGACAAGAAATCATGACCTCACTGCCCAAAGGAGACAACATTAATCCCGACGGACAAACTAGACGAGGAACAAAGCTCAAATTAAAGACAAACTTGTAGAAAAGGGGTCCGTCGATAGATGTCCTAATTAACATAGCCGGCTTGACCTAGATGGCAGCCAAGTAGTCTTCGTGCATGTGCCCCCAATGACTAGCCCAACTCAATTGTCGTTGTTTAACCCTCGCAGTGATCCGAAGCACATGACACCTAATTTTGCGAGATGACAAGAAACCTTTTTTTAGATTTCTCACCACAACTACAGCCAGTACAACACAGCCTGCATCATATGTAGACGATAGCCAATCCAGGCATGTTTGCTGGAGTCTGGTCACATGCATGGACGAACTGAACTTCCGTGTCTTGCAGGGATCGTCCAGGCACCAACGTAGTACAACACTTCTCTAGTACTATCGCTCGTCTCCCTCTTCTATTAAGTCACCCAACTTGCGGGGCCGGGGAGTGTGCCTATGGTCGATTCTCAATTGCGGTCCCACATGTGTGTGCAAATGCAATATGACGCGCGCTCCATTCGGAGAGCAGCGTGCCAGACCGACCGACCGTCTGGGGTGCGATGCGAACGTGACGGGCATGCTGTATACTCCTTACATGTGTACCGCCGTTTTCTAGAGGCTTTGCTCCATGGCGCAATCCATGGATACAAAATTAGTATATGGTCCTATTTAAAAGTTGAGGGCGGGGCTTTTCCTGCGCGGTAGGCGGCGGGGCAGTTCCGCCTAGTCGGTTCGACGGAGATGCGAGAAGACGAGGGAGTAGGCTACTGCAAACGTAGGGCTATGTGATTTGACAGCGAGTTACTGGTGGACAGGTGGGGCCCCATGATTTGACTTGCCATTATCATTTTAACTGCGGCGCTATGAATGGCGTGAGTCTCCCGATTCCTGACCACCTCCATACTGGTGCCTCTCCCAATGCTCCACCATGTAGTAGAGGCTGGCTCTTGCATGAGAGCTCACTTCTCCACTTTTTCATTGCCTTTGTTTCCTCCACATATGCAAAAGTGCCATGTAAAGAACACTATTGTAGTACTTACTTGCTCCTATAGGTGCTAAGCTTGCCACATAGGCATAAAGTCTGATATGGCAAGTTAATCAAGAAGAGAGAAACTAGTTTGGTGACCCAAGGAAGAAACAGTGCTAAGCGCGTGTACCTGGGTGAAAAGGCAATTTTGAGTCTATAGCTAATTAAATCAAGCAAACTTAGCAACAAAAAACTAATAAGCACACCATTTCATTGGAAGAGGTCACTCCTTGGTAAATGCAATAAATACTAGTACTCCCTGTGTCCAATAATATAATAACGTTTTTCGCACTACACTAGTGTCAAAAAAGTTCTTATATTATGGGACGGAGGGAGTACGAAGAAAGAGATAGAGAGAAGTAAAAAATACACTTATAGCCAACCTTATAGCCAACCTTGTTGTAGTATGAGTGACTAAGTGATGAGTATGTATGACATGCCAACATCACATAGCCTAATGCGACGGTCGTGGTAGGCGCGACCATGATACGGGCTGCTGGCAGCCCTTGGATCTGAGATCAAACGGTCACATGCTAAGTTGCTGAAAATTTGCAGAATGACCCTCCCGCGGCAACCGGCAAATTTCCTCCTGCGCGCCGGAGTAGGTTTCTCGGTTTGCATGCGGGTTTAACAGAGGGGTTTGATGGAGGCGAGGAGGCGTGTTCAGCCGGGCGTGCAGTGGACGGCGCAGTACTATTCAATTTGACAACTACAACTAGTATATTATAAAAAACAAAGAAGAGTAGTAGAGATAGAGATAAGAATAGAGACTAGAGAGGAGCACCATCTAGTGCTTTGTGGGCTATTCCTTCGCTCCATTCGGCGGCCGCAACGTCCCCTACAGCCACTCCCTCCTGCGCTCCATTCGGCGGGCGTTGTTGACATTTGGGGAGCGCACTCTCACGACTGCTAGCAGCGACGATTTCACCGACGACGACTTCTTCCCCGACCTCGGCAACCTCTTCCTCAACGACATGGGTGACAACCTCAATGCCAATGGTGCTGCTCCCGTTGTACCGTATGTGTTTCTGACCTTCCTGTTCGAAATCGTGGTAGAATTCATGTTTCTACTCTGTGTCCTTGACTTGATTTGTTCATCTACTATGCTAGTCCGCATGATTAGTTTAATCTCTTTTATAGCCGTCATGATTTATTTTGTAGTAAATCTCGTAGTAACTTGCTCATATATTCAACTGGCGGAACGTCCCCTACAGCCACTCCCGTTTCATGGATGGCCTGGTCGATGCCTCCCCAAAGTGCCCGGTGCCGTTTTGGGGCTCGCCGGCAGACATCGTGCATCACCTGACGCAGGCATGGCGATCACTACTGGACCTTGGCGAAGAACATCAAGTACGAGACGTGCTACCCATTCACTGTGCCGGAGTCGCTGGAGGACCAGCACCGCCTGCTAGTCTCGAAGGAAGACGGCAGTGTCTTCCTCTTTATCGTGGCCACCGGCGAGGCCCGTGCAGGCCGCGCCACATCTCTGTAGTGTGCGTCACGGGCGAGGCCGCTGACGCTGACACTGACACGAGGCCGATGTACCGGTGTGTGCTCGCTATTACTACCCCATGAGGTACGTGGACGGTGACACTGGCCACGTCAAGCTGACTTGGACTCTGCCGAGATGGGACCTTCCCGCCGATATGGACATGGAAGACGCATGGTATTATTTGACCCCCAACAATGTGCATGGGGACTCCAAGGAGGTTCACCTGGACATCTGCATTACTAAGTTAAATGTTGATCATTAGTCTTCGCTCAATGTAATCCGCTATCTAAGCATGTGGAGACTTCCATGCATGATTTTGCTCTATTGGAGTATCGCGCATGAAAAAAAGTGTATCCATTTATGGTTTAGTCTAGAATCTTCCATGTATGAATTTTTACTAAAGTACTGGTGAAAGACTTATGATGAACCATTTCCTGCAAAGCACAATAAGAGTTATTTCTTCACAAGTTTTGGATGCAAGTTGAACAGTTGAACGCTTTTGTTTGCAAAAGATACTTTTTTATCTATTTCACCTGGTTGTTTCTGAGCTCTAGAGATGAAATAATATCCTAAGAAACCTATCGATACCTGTTACACATGAGATGACCCCCACATCCTTTGTCAAAATAAACAACACCTGATCAATGCATTTCACTCTTCCGTGCAACGCACGGGCACCTTACTACTAATGAAAACTATATATAGTACGATAAATGATGATGCATGTCACCTAAAATTATATCATTGAAAACTATGTTCAAATATGATATTGTTTCTGTTGACATGCACTAACATTTTGTCAGTTAAATCTTCAGTCAAATTCAATGGGGGATAAACCACGACCGATGTAGTAGTACTAGTGTAGAGGGCGGCGCTGCATGGAAGTCTCACCTCTTACCCCGCTCGTGGCACGACAGTAAAGCTGTCATATCACAAAACCCAACCACTCCCAGTAATAAGTGGACTGGAAAAATAAACGGACAAGCAACCATCACATCCCTCCGTCTTTTTTGCATTTCATCTCTCTGCATTTACTTTTTCTGGTTGATCTCGCACACTCGATCCCTAGCTACTACTCCTAGGGCAAGTTCTTTTGGCGGCTTCCCCAGCTTTTCCCATAAGACTAGTCACAGTGGAGAGTAATGCTTCCAATGCATTGGTGTTTACGTGAGGTGCTAAGTGCATTTAAAACCTTAGCAACTAGTCTCCCTTGTGCATTAGTGCTTAGCTTTTGTAGCTAAGCCTCCCTCATTGAATTGTTTAACAATTAAACTCCATCATTCATTGGTTGATATTTATTTTGCATAGGTTCACGCGCTTAGCACCGTTTCCTCCTAGGGTCACCCTAATGCTCTCTCTCTTCTTTAATTGCTTCACCACATCATTTTGTTGCCTATGTGGCACCCTTAGGACCTGTACAATAAGGCGCCTCACTCATTTATTTGGGCTTCTAAACTAGTACTAGTAGTACAGTACCTCCGTCCTGGTTTATTCCTCACCATTGTAATTTGTGCCAAATTTTGACCAAAGATTTAACTGATAAAATGTTAGTGCATGTGACATGCACTAACATTTCATTAGTTAAATTTATGATCAAAATTTGACACAGGTTACAATGGGGACCAATAAACCAGGATGGAGGTAGTAGTTATGGGATTACTAATCTAGAAGCCTAAAAGAACTGGCCCCTGGTACTCCTACTAGTAGTAGTACTCAAGTTGGAATTCCAATTGCACGGCACAACTTGTTAGGAAAAAATTCGATTCAGGGTGTAGGAAGCGGTTGGGGTATTTGCATGCCTTTTCAACCAGTTAGATACTCCGTACAAAGAGATAGAGAGAAGTAAAAAAAATACACTTATAGCCAACCTTATAGCCAACCTTGTTGTGGTATGAGTGACTAAGTGATGACTATGTATGGCATGCCAACATCATATAGCCTAATGCACCATGTTAAATCTCCAAGGGCGCGACCGCGCGAGCGATGCCACGGTCGTGGTAGGCGCGACCATGATACGGGTTGCTGGCAGCCCTTGGATCTAAAATCAAACGGTCGCATGCTAAGTTGCTGAAAATTTGCAGAATAACCCTCCAGGATAGGATATTCACCCATAGGTCTAGAATCACGCCATGCAACCGTTTGATCTCAGATCCAATGGCTCTCGGAAGCCCGTATCATGGGAGAATGGAAAGCCACTACCCTTCCGTTCGCACGCTGGCAGTTCGCTCCTACTCGTCCCTGCACGTCCTTCAATACTACAGCGGTTCGCTCCTAGTCGTCCTGTCCTTTCACATTATGGTAGTTCCACTAATCCTAACCCTCCTCTGAAATCCATGGCGTCCCAAATCTCCAAGATCGGCGGTGATTACAAGGTTAGAACCATCACTGACGATGAGTTCGACGTCATCTACACCCATTCTTCCGCGACGGTGAAAGGATGCCTTTCTCGCTTCATACGCATGTTCGAAGACTCAGATGATGAGTGGGTCGCTGGGCTAGATGTTGAGTACACCACAGTCCTAGGACAAGAGAAGGATATAAAGGAAGAATAGAGGAAGAAGCCCGCCATGATCCAGGTTTGCGTGCATGACTTATGCTTGGTCTACCACATATGCCATGCCGACGTTGAATGCCTGGATTTTAAGGACTTCCTCGAGAGCAACCTAGTCAAATTCATTACTGTAGACTTTGGTAACGACAAAGAAGTCCTGGGTCAGATAGGCCTCGTTGTAGGCAACACCTTCGACCTCCAGAAGAATCGGCTGGTGTCCTCTCATCAGCCTTCAAGGCTGACCATGGCAGGAGCCATGGTTCATCCATCGTACGGTAAACTGGAGAAACCTCCATACACGTTTCATCGTTATGCATGGCAGCGGAATGCACTAGATTTAGACCACATCCACTACGCTGCAATGGATGGCTACCTTTGTTTCAATATCTACAAGGGTTGGATGAAGAGCAATAGCCAAGTATGCGGTTCAAGCAAAGAAGTATCGGCCAAGAGGAAGAGGGACAAGGAAGAAGTCGAGGACATGGACGAGGACTCCGAATAAGGTGGCAGTGTCGTTGCTCATGGTGGTTCTATTGCAGTGTCTACCGGAATAGTTGCAAAGTTTAATTTCAGGTGTGCTTAATTTAATTTGAGGGGTGTGTTGTGTTGAGCCCCCAGCAGAACTATGTTATGTTTCTTCTCGTTACTTTAACTCTTCAGTACGTACATACTAGTATTTCTTACATTTCACCTTCTAGTTAGTCTAGTACCACCACTCGTTTCTTCACACTATATACGTACAATATATATGGCCAACATCATATAGCCAGCAGTTTAGATGTCAAAGAATTTCAGGGTGCTTAGTTTTGTCAAAGAATTCTAGGATGCTTAGTTTTATTTGAGGGGTGGGTTGTGCTGGATACCATTATTGTGACTAGCCTTTTTAATAGTAATATGCATAATTTGGCGACGAGCGCTCTCTATATGTACCACCTTTTTTTAATTTCAAGTTTTGCTCGATGGCGCAATCCATCGATACTACTACTGTACAAAAGTATATGTTTTTTAAAAGGCTAGAGGGCGGGGCAGTCTAGCTTGCTCGGTTTCACAAGAAGCAAGGGCCTTTGTGATTTGACGGCTCATTACTGTTGGAAGGCGGGGCCTTGTGATTTGGCTGCTTGTATAAATGCGCCGACGACCTGAGGAGGAGCAAAGAACCGTGCGGTATACTCAAGTTTTCCACTGGAGTAGTACTGCGACGGAGGAGCACGAAACAAGACAGCCCAGTGCCATATGGCGATAAAAATGATGTAATTTGCTAGTCATCTCATTGTTAGCATTGTTCTATTCATTCCCTCAAAAAAGCATTGTTCGATTAATGCCTCGCAGAGAACGCGACACATGCGGTGAAACACCCGAAGCAAAAGACGAAACACACGAGCAAAAGAAGAAGGAAGATTATCACCCCAAATGATCTAATTCATTGCGGAGTCGTAACTGCTTCTTCATCGCCTCCATGACCTCCATCTCCTTGTGCGTCTCCTCCGCCATCTTCTTCGTTCTGTCCATGACGCGGGATTTCTCGACGCGAGACTTTATCATTTGTTCCACTGCCGCATTATGTACCTTGACAGCAGCCAGGTACTCCATGTGGAGCTTCGCCAACTCCTCCTTCTGTTCCATGACGAGGGCCTGCAGCATCTTCATCGAGGAACTACTATTCTCATGCACCTTCTTCCAGCCGTCTTTCTTCTCCTTCAACAGGTCGATCTCGTGGCAGAGCTTCGCCTTGTCCTCCTGAAGTCGCAGGATTTAGCTGGTCGCCTTCTTCTCCGAGGTAATACTCTTCTTCAGCAGCATCACCAAGCCAGCGGTCAACTCCCCCTGCTTATTGAGCTCGGCGGGCATGTCGTCGAGGCTCTCCTTCAGCAACTCCATCAAGCCTTGGATGAACTCCTTCTGCTTATTGAGGTTCTTATTGAGCTGATCGGGCATGCCGTTGAGGGATAACGACTCCAGCGCCGCCGGCTCGGCATGTTCGCCTCCGCGGCTAGGGCGCTCCTGGGGGCCATCGCCTGCCCGTGAGAGATCTTTCGAGGTCTCTGCGTGGCGGCGAGCCCTCTTTTTTCCACAGCCTTGGTTGCCGCTCCCTTGTTACGAGTAGTTCTCGACCTAGAGCTCTGCTCACCGGCCATGGCAACGACGGACGAAGAAGAAGCACTTATGAGGAGGAAAGGTAGAGTAATTTTCGGTTAGGTAGTTCCCCTTTTTATAACCTAAGTACTAGCACTAGTACTAATACCTGCATGGTGGGAACACGTTCAGGTTTGGTACATACTAGTAGGTGTGAGCAGGCTTTCGAATGTGATGGTAACAAGGTAAAGATTAATTGATGGTTTTGGTTTCGAGGCCCGAAACGGCTCCCGATGAATTTAGCGAAACATAAATTTCAAGTACTACACTGCTCAAATGCGTAAATATTATGTTACTGTCAAAAATTGGCACAAAATATGAAGGAGACGAATGGAAGTACTACTAGCAACCCATGATTTAACTACTCGCATGCGCGCAGTGGAGTAATAATGTCTTTCTTCCGCCCTCACGTCCACTCAATTTGCATGCGTTGTATTAATTGACCATCAATGAAGTGAACGACTTTACACGCGTCAAATTATCACATGGGGTGGATCTTGGTACAAAATTGCGTCTGCCCGTGCACCCGTGTGTGCGTGCAAGGGAATGAGTGCGTGCGTGGCGTGCGTGCACATCTTTGCTTTGTGCATGTACCGCCAGTATGGCTCAGGGAGGACGAGTACATTCTTCTGGAACCAGCAGCACGTCACTGTGATCAATCCACGCAAGGAGGTCGCAACAACGCCTCCACGTGTTCCATGTGGCTTCGTGAACTGTAAGAGAGACACTGTGTAGCGTGCCATTGGAACTCTAATTTACGTGTTTTGCACATACTCGAAGTACTAGTAAGGTACACGTGCATTGCACGCATCAGATTTTGCAACCAAATTATGAATAAATACCACACTATAGCATGTAAGCTCTGAGTCATATATGCCTGATGTAGCCCTTCGTTTAATTCTTATAGTTCATCTCATTCAAAATCAATTAGTTTTTATAAAAAAGCTAAGAACGCGGGAATAGGAAAAACATGGGATTATAGTGGAATGTCGTCTTGAATCATACAGGATTGTACGAGTGTTTGATTGTGCATAGAAAAAGCGCAGAATTCTTTCAAAGAGGTTTGAGTGGATGGGATGTTTCCTATGAAATCTAGTGCAAATGAATCATATGGAAAAATTCCTATGGTTTACAATCCTACGAATCAAACAACCAAGATAGGAAAAAATCCTAATGATTAGAATCCTCCAAAATTCCTTTGAGACTCCTTTGAATCAAAGAAGCCCTTAATCTATTTTATGATTCATGGAATTGTGCGTTGTAAAGCATAAAGTAAATACAAATAATGGCAATTCAACTAGAAAAAAAGTTTGGGCAGTTATGATACAGAAGATTCTAGAACAAAAGAGAACCACTGTTGTTTTGAGGTTTGTGCATTATGCTTAAGTTCAACCATGGAGTCTGCTAGATTGTACATGCGGCAAAATACGGTGGGGGCTAGAAGATGGTGCGAGGGGCCGAGTGGAGGGAGACTATGAAGGAATGCACAAGTGCGAGATCGATATTTGGAGAGCTGTGCGAGAACATGCGATGTTGCACGCAGTGGCGGAGCCATGAAAAATAAATGAGCTAGGGGGCCAAGCATTGCTAATCCTTTACGAGGAGGGTCAATTCATGAACTTAAACCATTTTTAGCAGCAATTTTCTAATGATCACATTAATATTAGCCTCGATATATAGTGATGTTAGGGGGGCAAGGCCCTTAATGCCCCCCTGTCTTCGCCATTGTGCACGCGTCTGAGAGATGAAGCGGAAGGCATGGATGATGAGAGGGGGACGTTGGATATATAATTAATGTGGGTGTATTAGCTATATATGTTAATCCTATATAGAGAGGTATAGATTGATCGATGTGGACGTGGGAAAGAGGGTGAGACCTCACTGGATATATTGATTGATCGGTTTGTGTGGAAAACTATGAAAGACCTAGCTATATACACACATACATAGAGGAACATCGCTCGTTGCACATGCACGCGTGAGAGATAAAGAATGCCCGATATGATGGAGAGGGGGGTGTGTGTGGGTGTGTGCCTTCATGGGAGACCGACCTGAAGAAAAAGATTGCATGTGTGTGATGGATAATGCCGACTGGTAGTGTGTGTGCATGCATGCACGAGAGAAAGTTAGTGGTACAATTATAAAGAGAAGACGACTGTGTGGGTGTAAAAGACTAGGTGAGGTCATAATCAATGTAAAGTTGAATTAAAATATTTGAATAAGAGATCCTGATGTTTGAAACCCATGCATGCATGAATATAGCGCAGATCTGCGTGATGTGGTTTGGAAACGAGCATGTTGTAATGTATACACATTGAAGAAGGTCAGACTGATTTGAATTTGAGATACCGATGGCAGACATCATTTGGCCACGTCGCTTCCGTGCATGGACACACTATTCTAATTGGAGATGATGGGCGGCTTTCGCATCACATATCTATATCTATACCCCTATATATATATATTATATTTTATATATTTTTATATTGTGTGCGGGTAACTTTAACTTTGAAAGATGGTCGTTGGATGAGGCGAATCCGATGGTCCAAAGATGGCAAATTTTAGCACTGCTGGCTATTGGATATCATCTAGATTCCAGCAGATTTTGCCACATGTATAATCTAGAAGACTCCATGGTTGAACTTAAGCATAATGCACAAACATCAAAACACAAGCACTTCTTATTTGTTCTAGAATCTTCCGTATCAGAATTGCCCAAATGTTTTTCTACATGATTTGCCATTATTTGTTTTTACTTTATGTCTTACGACGCACAATTCCATGAATCTTAAAATAGATTAGCTTTCTTATAAATACTAGATGATTTTGAAAGAAATGAACTATAAGAATTAAACGAACATCTACATCATGCATATATGACTCAAAGCTTGCATGCTATAATGTGGTATTTATTCATAATTTGGTTGCCAAATCTCATGCGTGCAATGCACGTGTACCTTACTCTAGTCTAAATGGTGTTTGTGTGTGTGTTGTGCGTGTTGAGGTGCAAATTGTCTTTTTTTGGGTACACGTTAAGCTTGTTCTTCCGAAATTTCAAGCCGCGCCTTGTTATGCCGAAAATTCAAGCTAGCGTCTCTGTCTATCGTGCTGCGAAACTCCCGCCTCTTCAACCCGCGCCTTGTTAGCCCGAAATATTTAAGATATATCTTTGTCTCGTTGTGCTCCGACAACTCCCTCCATCTCAACCCGCGCCTTGCTATTCTGAAATGACAACGCGCGCGAAAACTCCCACCTCCTATGAAATCCCGACACGTCAAATGCCCGTGGTACCCTTGAACCGAAAGAACCGCCTCAAATCGGTGGGGGTACTTTTGTAACTTACCCCACATTTCAGACAAGCGCGTCTCTAAGCCATGGTTCCCCACTGCCATCCCATCCGCCCACCCATTCGATACACCGAGGCCGCGAAACCCGCGACGAAACCCCACACCCTGCTCCATCCACCACCCAGCCAGAGCCTTTTCCCTGACGACATCGTCCATAGCAACACCTCAACGTCCCTCATCCACCGTACTGGATGAGGATCCATCATCAATCTCGTCGTCCTGCCGGTTCAGCCACCCCGTCCTCCACCTTCAAGGAGCTGCCCCGACGTTCCCCTCGTCTTTCGCGCCACCTCCATTCCCACACCGCCGTATTCACCTACACCACCGAAAGAGCATCATCATCACCGTTTCCTCGGATGAAGTTGCGGCCTAATCGGTGCCACCAAAGAGGTTGTACACTAATCGCCGCATTTTCTTCTTGATTCGATCTCACGGTGCTGCCGGCGCTCGGTCTCGAGCCGACACGACGCGGCTCCATCCACGGCGGCATTGCCGGCCACTTCCTCCACGGCGTCGCTCCCTCGGCGGCGACGTCCACATCAGTAGGAGCTGCTACTGCTTTAGCTCTCGCTCGCGCTGCTGCTCTGCTCTTGCTCTCGGTCCCCTGCCTGGTCTACTCTTGCTATTGCTCTTGCTCGTGCTGTTGCTCTCGCTCTTTCTCTTGCTTGCGATGCTGCTCGGATTTAGCTACACTTTAGTCGACTGAAACGACTTTTGGGTCAGTCAATTTCCAGGGGGTGGGGGGCTCGCCAGGGTGAAGGAAGAACCAGCCGCAGCTGGGAGGGTGCTCGCCGGAGAGGTACCCCACTATCTATCTTAGGGTTCAGGGTGGGGGTGGTGGTCGCCGGTGGTGGCGGGGCGTTAGCAGGGCTGTGGCATGGGGATTGCCGGAGAAAAAGCTTGGTGGGGCCGGGGGGCTAGAGGGATGGCCGGGGCGGCGGAGGACCAGCGGTGGGAGTGTTTTCGGGACGGGCGTGGTGGCGCACCGCCGGCCACGCGCGGCAAGGGGCTGCTGTTTGGCCGGTGGTGGCTGGCGTCTCAGGGGGGTGGAGGTTGAAGATGAACCGCAAGCCCTTGATTTCGTATCAAACGACTTCAAAATCGACTGACCAAAGATGAAAAATACAGTCGACCGACGTGTAGCCTCACCTTGCTAGTGCATTCATTTTCGACAGCAAAATTCAGTTTCGACAGTTAAGTTCAGTTTCGATAGTTAAGTTCAGTTTCGACAGTTAAATTAAGTTTCGATAGTTAAGTTCAGAGATGAGCGGCTGATGTATTTTACATCTAGCACTTTGTGGTTATGTATTTTACGTCATGTATTGGAGATGCTATTAGAATTCCACTCACGTTAACGTTGTTCGTTGTCTCTCTTGTCCTGCTTCAGCCTCGGCGTCGTACAACTTACCGGAGCTGCTCCAACGACGAAACCCTCCATCACAGTGGAGCAGTACCTTGGGCTCCATCTCCAGACGCCTAAGATCTTCTTCCCCTCCTCCGACAGCCAAGTCAGCCGGAGCATCCTCACCGGCCAACCCAATCACGCTGAGATCGACATGGCTTCACCAAAGAGGTTGTACACTTGTTGCATCTCTTTTTTACTCTACATGTTATATATATTGTCCACTGAGCACTCGTAGTAACGGGAAATATAATTATTTTATCCTACTATATGACAAGCAGTGAGGTACCAGGCAACTTAGCTATCTGTGATGGACTCTCTTGAACGCCATCATTATTTATCTCTGCGCGTTTGAGCTGTGCATTTGTCGATGGGCCTGGGAGTTGAGCTAGTATGGCAAGTGGCCTGGGTCCAAAGTAATAGAAGTAGCACAAAAACATTTTTTAGTGTAGGATTTTCCTTGCTCAAGCCTGCCTACTAGAATCGCCAGTGCTTGAAAGGAAAAGTGAATGAAAACATAGGAAGTGGAAAAGTTCCCTATGGTACTACTTTTCATGAATTTGGTGCAAAGGAATGTAGCAAAGGAAAACTGTAGGATTTGTTCCTCTAGTGTCTCCTTGAAAAAAAACCATAGGAATTCTAATTTCCACTTCTCCTCCTTTTCATATTCCTATTCATCAAGCACAAGACTAAGAGATAGTAGCATAATAGCATTATAACCGTACATTTTCTTGTGGTTTGACTTAATCTCACCATGCTTTTTTGCATCCTCTGATCTTCCAATTGTTGTGAATCAAACACCCATATTGGCAGAAATCCTGTGTTTTTAAATTCTCTGTTTTGCACGTGCATTCCTATCCTATTCCTGTCTATTTCCTATCCCTGCATTGTTAGAATCCTCAAATTCAAACAAGCCCTTGCTCAATTACTTCTGTTACGGATATGTGTCAAAGAAAACCTTGTGTGGTTTGTCCTGCTCCTGCGGTGCTGTGTTCCACCCTAGCTCAACTGCTCCAATGATAGAAGGGTTCACCGCAGCAGGAATCCGCTCTCCAGACTATCTTTCGCCGCCTCAGATCTTCTTCCCCGCTGCCGGCAGCCATGACAACTGCATTACCATCATCAACTGAGCAGATGACCTTGAAGACTACACGGGTCCGCGAGAGAGGTCACACTCTTCCGTGTCTGCTTACGTTATGTGTCGCTTAATATGATGACATGCTACATTATCATCGTCTTCACCTATTAGACTCCGATTTAGGTCCAAACTAATGCTGAAACTTGAGTTTTTAAATGGTTGTGGGGTACATATTGGGGCAGCAATCAGTACTATCTGTCTACTATCTAGTTAATATCCGGTGTCTACTATGAGTTTCATGTTGGGTGCAAACAAACATTAAAGGATCCACTATCTGTATTTTTTAAATAAAGCTATTATCTGCCTGCTATCATTGGTTTTGGGTCTATCCACAGTTTGCTACCATCACTCTCGATTTGTGCATGCACTCCTTACATAATCTCACTATGTTTTATTCCTATGCATGCCAGTTATTGTACACAATGGAACTGATCATGTAGAGCAAAAGAGACGAGCCTTGCGTGGCAATAAAATTTCATGCAGACATCGTTCCATGGTGGGCGCAAAGGCAGCCCCCCTCCACCCATTTCGGATCGTAATCAAGAGGAAGATAACTGTTCTGAGGGGGATTCAGAAGGAGAAGACCACTCCTATTTACCCCATGAGGTCTTAACTCTAACTTGGCATGCTGATGTTGGTAATATCATGCATATGGTGCCTTGCATTGCTTACTGTATACATTAAAGATGTCATCTGCTTAGTTTAGACATGCTTTGTGTCAATGCCATCTGTTTAGTTTCTTTATCGTATATGTGAATCATGCAATGCCATCTTGTTTAGCCAGGCATCATATATGTGAATTTTGCAATGCCACCCTGGTTAGCCAGTCATCTTATATGTGAATTATATCATGCCATCATTTTTTTATTACGTGTTAAATTTGTCAACAATTTTAGTACATTCAATTACTCTTCCTGTGCATCAGCCATTCGGCACGGTCATGGAAAAATCTGGAGTGGAAACAAGGTCTTCAGAGCAGACAATGCTATCTGACGAAGCGCATGTCTTGCTGGTTACCGATAGCTCCTCAGAGGAGGATTCAGAGACAGATGACCAGTCATATTCCCCCCCCCCCCGAGGTGCATGCCCTAACTTGGCAGGGTTATGTTGCTCATATCGTGCGTATGGTATCTTGCATTGCTATGTCATTTGCTTAGTTTAGACATGCTTTGTGTGAATGCCACCTGTTTAGTGTCTAATTACCATATATGTGAATTATGCAATGCCATCTTGTTGCAAGACATTATATATGTGAATTATGCAATGTTATCTTGTTGCAAGGCATTATGTATGTGAATTATGCAATGCCATGCTGTTTAGGCAAGCGTCATATATGTGAATTATATCATGCCGTCCTTTTTTTGTATTTCTCATTGCTTTTGTCGACAATGTTTGTATATTCAACTGCTCTTCCTGTGCATCAGCCATTTGAATTGGTGATGGAGAAATCTGGAGTGAAAACAAGGTCTTCAGAGCAGACAATGCTACCTGCTGAAGCAGATATCTTGCTGGTTACAGATAGCTCTTCAGAGGAGGATCAGAGGCAGATGACCAGTCCTATTATCCCCCTGAGGTGTATGCTCAAACTTGGCAGGGTTATATTACTCATATAATGCATATGTTGTATTGCAATGCTTAGTTTTTACATCATATACACAATATTGAATGCCATCTCCTTAGTTGACACATCATATATGTGATTGCCCTCTGCTCACTTCCTTAGTATATAAATCATATATTTGAATTATGTCATGCCTATGATGTTTACATAGACAGCATGTATCTGAATTATGGCATGCCAACCCATTTTCTAAAGACATAATATAGTTATATCATCTCATCCTGTTTACATAGTCATCATATTTTAAATTATGTCATTCTATCCGTGAATTATATCATGCCATCATGTTTCCATCGACGGCATGTTTGTGATTTATGGCATGCCAACCACTTTAATAGACACATCGTATAGTTATATCATGTCATCCTGTTTACATAGTCATCATATTTTGAAGTATGTCATTCTATCCTGTTTAGTTAGCCATCATACATGTGAAATTGTGTCATGCTATCCTAGTTTAATTAGCCATCATATATGTGAAATTATGTCCTGCTATTCTGTTTGCTTAGACAACATAAATGTGAATTATTTCATGCCCTGTTTTCTTCCCTACTATCCATTGCACCTGTCTATCTTACAATGTCTGTACATTCAATTACTTTTCTTGTTTATCAGCCATTTCAATTGGAGGGAGTGATGGCAGTATCTGTGGGAGTAAAAACACGGTCTTCAGAAAAGATCGTGCTACCTGTCGATGCAGATAGAACCACGGTTGTACTTGCCCAAGAACCAGCCCCACCACACATAACCCACACTCATGCAGATTGTACCCCTACCCAGTTGGACAGAGAACTAGCTACACCCCTTCTAACCCCAACCCCAGTAGATAGACACCCAGTTCCCGTTAACACAGCACCGTCTCCACCACAGAGCACCCAAACACGAGCAATTAGTAAGGCAACTGCAATGCCCAAATCACGAGGACCACCACTCTGAACCCAAAGTCAACACTTAAAGCAGAAGAAGAATTGTTCTCAGGTTAGGTTCCGTAGCTATGGTTCATACTACTTTGCTCTTGCATCACTGTATTTACTGATACCAACTAATTTCAAATCTGAAGGATGCAATTGAAACTCCAATGGTGCAACAGGTATGTTTTAAACCTATTTCTTCAACGTGTTTGGCTGTTTGCTCTTGTAACTTGCTCTATGTTGATTTTAGTTTCAATTGAATAAATAGTTATGTTCTCATGCCATGCACATTACAAGTCTTGTAATTGCTGTGTAGTTTCCCACACTTATATTCTGTCTATGCTGCTTTGTCTTAAATAGATATGATTCGAACTGTATCTATCTTGATTTGGTAACATAAACTAGAATGATGTAGACCATACAGTGACCATACTACATAGATATATGTTTGTTTCATGCTGTTATCCTGTCCACCTTACTACTGAACTGGTTTACCAAAATGAGTTTCATATACTACATTGTAAACCTGAGATGTGTTTGTTTGTTTCTCTTTTAGAGCGCGGATAAAATATTGGAGAAGAGTACCCCGTTATGCAATGGTAAAGGAAGTAATGCAGATAAGGTTCAAGATAGTGAGACATCCCTATTGGTCTCCAAGAAAGCTGATAAAAAATATATTGAAGACACTGAGACAACCCCAAAGTCCTGTCTTGATGTAGTGTTTGAGTTATTGGCTACCAGCGTTGGCACCAGCTCTTCGAACTCGTTGCCTGAATCAGTTCGGCTTCTTGAGTCTCAACTTCAATTTGAAAGACATAGATCAGATGTTATGCGACAGGAAGCCGAAGGACTGAGGAAGTCCCTGCGGAATTCAGATGCATACTTTCTGGTGCAATAGCAAGTGCTGGAGGACTTAAGCGCCAAACAAGAGAAAGTTAATAAGCTTGCTAAGCATCTTGCCAACATTATGGGTACCCAAGATATTGTTTCTTGAGCTCTTCTGAAGTGGTTTCAATTTTGGACTTGTTTTGCTGCGACATTTATATGCTGTTGTGTTCCCTATATTTGCACTGGTGGCGAAATTTGATGCCCAGTGGATGTAATATGTCTAATAGCCGTGATAGCCTAGCGTAAGTTGCTCGCTTATTTATTTTATTGTTGTCTTGTTTATTTGTTTGCTTGTAGTCAGTGCAGTTCTTTTTCCGCGGTTTGCTAATGGCTGCAATAACCTATTTTTTAAAACTAGGCCACAATAACCATGGGCTAATATTTACTGTAGTGACACTGGTGCCTCCTACAGGCCGTAGAAACAGTGGGCCTTCTATGGGCCATAGAAACTGTGTGCCTTCTACGGGCCGTAGAAACAATGGGCCTTCTACGGGTCGTAGAAACAATGGGCCTTCTACGTGTCGTATCATCAATGGGCCTTATACGGGTCGTATGATTGATTGGCCAAACATGGGCCAAACAGACCGCATTATGGCCGTAAAACGGGCTAGAGTTGGAATCGTCCGTTCATGGACCGACCATAACGGGCCATCGTTAATAGGCCGTATTTGATGATGCTATGAAAACGGCCCAACGTATTAACAGACCACAAACGGGCCGACTGTAACGACGGGCTGAATTTGGCCCACAAGTAGAAAATGACAGTAACGGGCCGTAAGTAAACGAATGCTGGAAATGAGCCCAAGAATAAATGGGCTCCGAGATGGCCAAAAGATAAGATGGGCTAGAAACGGCCCAACGGAATAACGGGCCGTTAATGGGTATAAAGTGATACACTGTACTTTACGGGCCAGTTTCACCACAGGCCGTTAATGGGTGTAAAGTGATACATTGTTCATTACGGGCCAGTTTCACCACGTGACGTTAATGGGTGTAAAGTGATACACTATTCATTACGGGCCAGTTTCACCACGGGCCGTTAATAGGCCAAGAGTTACATAGGGCCTCATATGGGCCGAAAGACGTCATGGGCCATACATGGGCCAGAAGTGAAAATGGGCTGGAATCATATTGGATGGCCCAGATGATGCTACTGGGCCTAATTCGGATAGGGCGTAACGGGCCTTTGGTTAGCGGGCTGTAAATGGGCTATATGACAATAGGACGTCAACAGGCTTTCCATGGGTCGGCCCGCCACCTTTTGACCAAGTCAAATGGGCCGGCCTTTTCACAGGAATGGGCCTCTGTTGGGCCGTGCCACGTGTCAACGTATCATAGGCGCCTTCTGTCCAATGAATGGATGACATCTGTCACAACGATGAGCCAACACGTGTTTCCTCCAGGCAATGATGATTTTACACATGGAAAATCCCCGTTGGTCAGGGCTGTTAACGGGTTATCGAATCCAAAACCCGACCAATAGCTTAACGGCGTTCCGTTACGGTGGATGCCATGTGTCGGTCACCCTTGACAAAAGCACTTCTATGACGCGCGATTTATCATCATGGAAGTGGACACCTCCATGATGATAATTTTGGTAATGTCATGGAACACTTGTACGACAGCACAAGTATGACTATCTTGATTCTGTCATAAAATCATCATGGATGTACATGCATGACAAAAAACGTGACCTACTGTGACAAACACGTATCATCACGGAAGTTTATTTTTTTTGTAGTGCATGAGGGAGCTTGTATAGCTGCTCAAGGGAGCGCGGCGGCGCTTCCGAGTATGGAAGATATCTGCTTGTCGACAAGGTGCAAGGGAAGCTTGGGCCATGGTAAAAACACGGTATACCGAGCTCGATCTGAATCACATGGCCCGGGTCGGACCTGTACGGTCAGATGGGAAAGAGATTCCCGTTAGTCGGGTATATGACCAGGTAGGATTAGCCGCAAAGTATTCCCAATAGGATTGTAGGCTAGACAGCCTGTTGGATGGCATAGAAGAAGAAGTATGTGAGTCCAAGTGACTATGTACTTCAACTGACATATTTTGTCCCTAGCCGGATTGTAAATCATTTGTCATGGCGGACCTTTTCGCTTCAGCCTCCGGACCAGATAGTCCGGAGTGTTTCCAAATACCCGCTTAGTTATGTAAACCGGGGTACGTGTGGAAACCAGGCGTAGGGGTCATAATTGCTTGAACAGTCAAGTACCCAACTAGCTATGTTATATTACATGGATAGTAAGAAACATCTTCCAGGGATAATAGTTCCATTAAGGGTTCCTTTCCCTGGGTACAAATGCATTAATGTGCATGTCCGAGATGCAAGCAGAAACGCAGTAGACGCAACATCTGGGGGTTTGTATTGTAATAGGTAAAAAACATCTTTAGTACGGCTAGCTTTCGGCTTCACCCACTCTGAGGTACACATCCGGAGTACCCGGCAGTAACAATCGCAGAGGTGCTCCCCTTATTCCCTAGCCGAACTAACGGGAACATGGGCCATAAACACGGGAGCCAGGCAACCCAGCTTGGCCAAAACTTAAGTCATATCGATGCATATGATGGTGAAGAAAAGGTACATATGGGAAAGCGACACATATGCAATGGGCGTGATGCCCGGAAGATAATTATATTAAGCTTTTGTATAACAAGCCCCCGGGTATAGTTGATACGTCTCCAATGTATCTACTTTTCCAACACTTTTGCCCTTGTTTTGGACTCTAACTTGCATGATTTGAATGAAACTAACCCGGACTGACGCTGTTTTTAGCTGAACTACCATGGTGTTGTTTATTTGCAGAAAAAAAAGTTCTCGGAATGACCTAAAAATCCACGGAGATAAGTTTTGGAAAATATAAAAAATACTGGCGAAAGAAACAAGGCCAGGGGGGCCACACCCTGTCCACGAGGGTGGGGGCGCGCCCTCCCCCTTGGGCGCGCCCCCTGTCTCGTGGGCCCCCTAGTGCTCCACCGAACTCAACTCCAACTCCATATATTCCGTTTTGCGGAGAAAAAAATCAGAGAGAGAAAGTTTCACCGTGTTTTATGATACGGAGCCGCCGCCAAGCCCTAATCTCTCTCGGGAGGGCTGACCTAGAGTCCGTTCGGGGCTCCAGAGAGGGGGATTCATCGCCGTCATCATCATCAACCATCCTACATCACCAATTTCATGATGCTGACCGCCGTCTGTGAGTAATTCCATCATAAGCTTGCTGGACGGTGATGGGTTGGATGAGATTTACCATGTAATCAAGTTAGTTTTGTTAGGGTTTGATCCCTAATATCCATTATGTTCTGAGATTGATGTTGCTATGACTTTGCTATGCTTAATGCTTGTCACTAGGGTCCGAGTGCCATGATTTCAGATCTGAACCTATTATGTTTTCATGAATATATGTGTGTTCTTGATCCTATCTTGCAAGTCTATAGTCACCTATTATGTGTTATGATCCGACAACCCTGAAGTGACAATAATCGGATACTTCTCGGTGATGACCATAGTTTGAGGAGTTCATGTATTCACTATGTGCTAATGCTTTGGCCTGGTTATCTATTAAAAGGAGGCCTTAATATCCCTTATATTTTTCCACTAGGACCCCGCTACCACTGGAGGGTAGGACAAAAGATGTCATGCAAGTTCTTTTGCATAAGCACGTATGACTATATTCGGAATACATGCCTACATTACATTGATGAACTGGAGCTAGTTCTGTGTCACCCTATGTTATAGCTATTACATGAGAAATCGCATCTAACATAATTATCCATCACTGATCCAATGCCTACGAGCTTTTCACATCTTGTGTCTCGCTTATTTACTTTTCCGTTGCTACTGTTACAATTACTACAAAACTATTATCTTTACTTTTGCCACCGTCACCATAAATATCATACTACTTTGCTGGAGATACTAAGTTATCCAGGTGTGGTTGAATTGACAACTAAACTGCTAATACTTAAGAATATTCTTTGGCTCCCCTTGTGTCGAATCAATAAATTTGGGTTGAATACTCTACCCTCGAAAGTTGTTGCGATCCCCTACACTTGTGGGTTATCAAGACAAATTTATGGCGTCGTTGCCGGGGAGCATAGCTCTATTATTTGAGTCACTTGGGATTTATATCTGTTGATCACTATGAGGAACTTGAAAGACGAAAGAACCAAGATTTTGCCCTCAACTACTAGGGGAGGTAAGGAACTGCCATCTAGCTCTGCACTATATTCTCCTTCCGTTATTAGTAAGCTTGCGACACCTAAACCTTCTACTGCTTTGAATTCTGATATGTCGCATGTTATTGATGATGCCACTTCTGCTATGCATGATACTTATGATGAAACTACTTCTGTGTGTGATACTACTTTGCCATCAGGTGAATTTCTTGATGAACAACTTGCTAGGGTTAGAGAGAATGAAATTATTGAAGATGCTATTATTGATGATAGTGATGATGAAAGTTCTCCCCTTGATTATGAATTACATGTTGTTCCTGAGGGTTATGTTATGAATGAGGAAGCTGCTAGTGCTATTTTTGCTTGCAAAGATTGATATGATCTTAAGAAGTTATTAGCTAAATGGAAGCTGCAATCTCTTAATGCTAGAACGAAACCTGACCCCGCTTTTGCTACTTCGCCTATCTGTGTTACTGATAAGGATTATGAATTCTCTATTGATCCTGAAATAATTACTTTAGTTGAATCTGATCCTTTTTATGGCCTTGAATCTGAAACTGTTGTGGCACATCTTACCAAGTTAAATGATATAGCCACCCTGTTTACTAATGATGAGAAGGGTGATGCTAAGACTTGGTTTAATTCTCTTGATCCTGGTTGTGTGCTTAGTCCCCAGGATATGATTTATTACTTCTCTACTAAATATTTCCCTGCTCATAAGAAACCAGCTGCCTTGCGGGAAATATATAATTTTGCGCAAATCAAAGGAGAGTCTCCCACAAGCTTGGGGGAGGCTTCTCCAATTACTTAATGCTTTGTCTGATCATCCTCTTAAGAAAAATGAAATACTTGATATCTTTTATAATGGACTAACCAATGCTTCCAAGGACTACTTGGATAGTTGTGCTGGCTGTGTTTTCAGGGAAAGAATAGTCGATGAAGCTGAATTACTATCGAATAATATGTTGACTAATGAAAATAATTGGACTCTTCCTCAGCCAATTCCTGAGACAATTCCTGAACCAATTGAGCCAACTCGTGAGCCTATTCCTAAACCCACTCCTAAGAAGTGAGGTGTTCTATTTCTCAGTCCTGAAGATATGCAAGAGGCAAAGAAATCAATGTAAGCAAAAGGTATTAAAGCTGAAGATGTTAAGAATTTACCTCCTATTGAAGAAATACATGGACTTAATATACCGCCTGTTGAAGAAATACATTGTCTTGATAACCCGACACAGGTGGTAAAGGTAAATTCTCTCTATAGATATGATAAAGTTGAAATCCCCTCTACTAAATTTCATAGCCCATGCTTAGATGAATTTGATGACTTTATGGCTAGACAAGAAAGTTTTAATGCTTATGTTGGTAGATAATTAAAGACTAATGCTTTTGAGATGGGACGCTTGAGTGATTATATGGCTAGAATTAAAGGTGAACTTAAACTTATTAGCAAATATGCTTCAATAGTTACCACTCAAGCTCAAAGTGTTTTGCTCGATGAATTAAATAATAAATATGACTTTGCTGTTAGAGTGGCTACTAGAACCGATAGAATGACTCAGGAACCTTTGTATCCTAAAGGCCCCTCTAAGAGAATTGAGCAAGATTCTCAAAGGAATAATTTAGAGGCACCTAGTTCTTCCAAAAAGAAGAAAAAGAAAAATGATAGGACTTTGCATGCTTCTAGTGAACCTGTTGTAGACACACCTGAGAATCCCAATGATATTTCTATTTCTGATGCTGAAACACAATCAGGTGATGAACATGAACCTAGTGATAATGTTAATGATAATGTTCATGTTGATGCTCAACCTAGCAAAAATAATGATGTAGAGATTGAACCGGCTGTTGATCTTGATAACCCACAACCAAAGAATCAACGTTATGATAAGAGAGATTTTGTTGCTAGGAAGCACGGTAGAGAACAAGAACCATGGGTTCAGAAACCCATGCCCTTTCCTCCTAAACCATCCAAGACAAAGGATGATGAGGATTTTGAGCGCTTTGCTGAAATGATTAGACCTATCTTCTTAAGTATGCGCTTAACTGATATGCTTAAAGTAAATCCTGATGCTAAGTATATGAAGGATATCATTACAAATAAAAGAATGATACCGGAAGATGAAATTTCCACCATGTTTGCTAACTACACTTTTAAGGGTGGAATACCAAAGAAACTTGGTGATCCAGGGGTACCAACTATACCATGCTCCATTAAAAGAAATTATGTTAAAACTGCTTTATGTGATCTTGGAGCCAGTGTTAGTGTTATGCCTCTGTCTTTATATCTTAGACTTGAATTGAATAAGTTGACACCTACTGAAATATCTTTGCAAATGGCTGATAAATCAACTGCTATACCTATCGGTATCTGTGAGGATGTGCCTGTTGTGGTTGCAAATGTCACTATCTTAACGGACTTTGTTATTCTTGATATCCCCGAGGACGATAGTATGTCGATTATCCTTGGTAGACCCTTTTTGAATACTGCAGGGGCTGTTATTGATTGCAACAAAGGCAATGTCACTTTTCATGTTAATGGTAATGAGCATATGGTACACTTTCCGAGGAAATAATCTCAAGTTCATAGCATCAATTCTATTGGAAAAAGTCCAACTATCATTATTGGAGGTTTTGAATTTCCTCTTCCTACTGTCAAGAAAAAGTATGATATTCTTATTGTTGGGGATGTTCATATCCCCGTTAAGGTAACTAAGTGTTATTCGAAATTTCTCCGGATCCGTGTTATTCGGAATGAGCTTGTTAACAAGACTTGATCAACCTTGTTAGTGGATTCATTTTGATGAGCATGAGATGGATGAAACTAGAAGGCACAACCTTCTGTACCCTATTTTTACTTTCCGTTATTTAAAATAAATAAAGCAAAAATAGTATTATCTATCTGTTTTCTGAATTATCCGTGCAATAAAAAAATATCCCGAAAATAAAAGTGCTCCAAATGCCCTGCAAATTTAGTATGATTTTTTATGGAATATTTGAGGATTTTAGGCACTGAAAACACTACAGGAGGGGCAAGCACCAGCCCACGAGGGTGGAGGGCGCGCCCACACCCCCTGGGCGCGCCCGCTGTCTCGTGGGCCCATGGTGGCCCCCCTCCACTTATTTCTACACCCACACACTCCATCTTCTTCCCAAAAAAATCCTCATCCAGCTCAAGCACGAGTTCTAGCTCATTTTGCTGCGATTTTCGATCTCCTTGCTCAAAGCTCCATTCACAAAACTGCTTTGGGAGATTGTTGCTTGGTATGTGACTCCTCCATTGGTCCAATTAGTTTGTTCTAGTGCTTTATTCATTGCAAATGTTTGCTGCATAGGTGACCCTGTTCTTGAGCTTGCATGTCAAATTTATGAGGTCCCAAGTAATTCTAATGCATGATATATGCTCTAGGCACTTGTAGGAGTAGTTGCTACCAATCTTGTTTAGTTTTATTCACTTTTATTTTGAAGTTACTAAAATTTCAGAAAATGTTAAGGAGATTTTTGAGGGGCTCTTCTAGCCAAGGCTCCCAGGAAAAACAAGCTAAGGAGAAGGAAAAGGCCAAGTATAATCTTCCTCGCATAGCGGAAGTACGGCCGTGTGAATGGCCATGTGACGATTTCTTGAGAGAAGTCGAGATTTATGAAGACTTTTATTCTTTGATTGAGAATGCAGGCCTCACTGATTTCCTCCACGACCGGATCGATCATTATCTCTTACTCACCAATACTTTCGTGCAAAACTTTTATTATTATCCTAAGAAGTCACCGCCCTCAGTATCATTTCATTTATATGATGAATTCAAGGAAATGTCTTTACGCAATTTTTGTGTGGTATGTAGAATACCCTTTGAGGGTAAATTAGATGAACCACATCGTAAAGATGTGGATGGCTTTGTTAACACCATTACTGTAGGGGATCCAAAAAAGGGTTCCGATGCGAGAATCTCTAGCATACACTTTCCTGTTTTACACTACTTTGCCATATTTGCTAGTCGATGCTTAATTGGTCATGGAAACAGTGGAAACTTCAATGTTCCTGATATTATTATTCTTCACCATGCCTTGTTCGGTGATAATAGTTTTAGTATGGGTGCCGTCATTGCTAAATGGCTATGCCTAAACCATACAAAAGGCCCCATCTTTGGAGGTATCTATGCTGCACGTCTTGCTAAATATTTCGAGATACCTATTAGGCACCATGAGAAAGAGGAGACAATATTGCCTCCTTACATTTTAGATCACAGGAGCATGGTAGCGCATGAGTTTATTGTTGACAATGAAGATAAGATGCTTCTGTATAACCTGAGATTTAATAAGAAACACAATGAGACTATTATTCTGCCTGTGCCTCTGTTGTTTGATTTGACTGCAGTTATTTATCTTGTCACGCCGGAAGCGGTGAACACTCAGCGAGGCCAAGCATCCACTCCAAAGCCTGAGCCTGAGCCGGAACCTTCACTGGACCCTTATCGTACATCATCTTACCAGTGGGAACCAAAGGAGATGGCCAGCCAGTGGTATCCTGATTACACCCCTCAATACACCGGGGAGAGTATCCGCGGTCCTTGGCAGTAGACCAAGTTAGGCCAAAAGCCTAAGCTTGGGGGAGTACATATTTCTCACTGACTTTACATTCATGTTCACACACTATTCTAGTTGTCGGTGCTCATACTCTTTCATTGTATTATCCATGTTAGTTTAATTTTCTTTTTCTCGCTTTCTTCTTGTGTGTTTGATAAGCCTTAAGAAAACCCAAATAAATTAGTTAGTTTAATTTCCATGCTTGTAGTAGAATTAAAATGAAAACCCAAAAAGATTTCTCATTCTTCTTTTACTTGTTGGGAGCTTTCCCGTGTAAATAGTTTTATTTTATTTTCTTTCCTTTGGGGGTCGAGAGTAGAAGACCATATTGAAAATGTTTAGTGGCTCTCTTATGCATGATTGTTTATTTAACTTAGAGCCCATATTACTTGTCTTCTCTCTTGAGTTAAATGCAGATTCCGGCATAGTCCAATGCACGTGCACTATTATTATTATACACATCGTTCGGTCGTGCAAGTGAAAGGCAATAATGACGATATATGATGGACTGATTGAGATGAGAGAAGTTGGTATGAACTCGACCTCTCTTGTTTTTGTAAATATGATGAGTTCATCGTTCCTGATTCAGCTTATTATGAAGTAAACATATTTCCAATGACATTTAGAGATTATAGTTGCTTGTGCCATGCTTGATTAGCTATGAGTTATAATGGTTTACCTTGCGTGCCAACATGCTATTAAAATGATTGTGGTGTGGTATGATGGGATGGTATCCTCCTTTGAATGAATTGAGTGACTCGACTTGACACATGTTCACGCATGTAGTTGAAACAAATCAACATAGCCTTCACGATATTTATGTTCATGGTGGATTATATCCTACTCATGTTTGTACTTGGTGTAAATTAATTTTAATGCATGTTCATGACTGTTGTCGCTCTCTTAGTTGGTCGCTTCCCAGTCTTTTGCTAGCCTTCACCTGTACTAAGCGGGAATACTGCTTGTGCATCAAACATCCTTAAACCCCAATGTTATTCCATCTGAGTCCACCATACCTTCCCATATGCGGTATCTACCTGCCGTTCCAAGTAAATTTGTATGTGCCAAACTCCAAACCTTAAAATGAAATTCTGTTTTGTATACTTGAGCAGCTCATGTTTCAACTAGGGATGTCTATATCTTCCATGCTAGGTGGGTTATTCTCAAGAGGAGTGGACTCTGCTCCTCATTCACGAGAAAGGGCCGGTAACCGGGATGCCCAGTCCCATGATCCAAAAAGATCAAAGCAAATCAAAATAATTAAACAAATCTCCCCCAGGGCTGTTGTTAGTTGGAGGCACTCGTTGTTTCGAGCAAGCCATGGATTGATGCTTGTTGGTGGGGGGGGGGAGTATAACTTTTACCATTTTGTTTGGGAACTGCCTATAATGCATGTAGTATGGAAGATATTGCCATCTCATAGTTGTTGCGTTGACAGTGAAAGTATGCCGCTCAAAATGTTATTCTTCTCTATTTTAAAATCGAGCTCTGGCACCTCTACAAATCCCTGCTTCCCTCTGCGAAGGGCCTATCAATTTAATTTTATGTTGAGTCATCACCCTCTTATTAAAAATCACCCGCTGGAGAGCACACTGTCATTTGCATTCATTATTATTGGTTTATATTGGGTATGACTTGACTGGATCTCTATTACCATGAGTTACAATGTTTAGTCAGTCCTTGATCTTCAAAGGTGCTTTGCATTTATGTTTTGCGGTCTCAGAAAGGGCTAGTGAGATACCATTTTATTATATCATATTATGATTGTTTTGAGAAAGTATTGTCATCCGAATTTTATTATTATGGCTCGCTAGCTGATTATGCAATTGATATGAGTAATTGTGAGACCTAAGTGTTATTGTGAGTATGGTTACTTCACAATACTTGCTGAAAACTTGAATGCTGGCTTTACATATTTACAACAACAAGAGCAAATAGAGTTTGTAAAAGCTTTTCTTTATCACTTTCAGTTTATCAACTGAATTGCTTGAGGACAAGCAAAGGTTTAAGCTTGGGGGAGTTGATACATCTGCAACGTATCTACTTTTCCAAACACTTTTTCCCTTGTTTTGGACTCTAACTTGCATGATTTGAATGAATCTAACCCGGACTGACGTTGTTTTCAGCAGAACAGCCACAGTGTTGTTTATTGTGCAGAAAACAAAAGTTCTCAGAATGACCTGAAAATCCACGGAGATAAGTTTTGGAAAATAAAAAAAATACTGGTGAAAGAATCAAGGCCAGGGGGCCCACACCCTTACCACGAGGGTCGGGGGTGCACCCTCCCCCCTGGGTGCGCCCCCTATCTCCTGGGCCCCTTTATGCTCCACCAACCTCAACTCCAACTCCATATATTCTGTTTCGCAGAGAAAAAAAATCAGAGAGAGAAAGTTTCATCACGTTTTACGATACGGAGCCGCCGCAAAACCCTAATCTCTCTCGGGAGGGCTGATCTAGAGTCCGTTCGGGGCTCTGGAGCGGGGGATTCATCGCCTTCGTCATCATCAACCATCCTCCATCACCAATTTCATGATGCTCACCGCCGTGCGTGAGTAATTCCATCGTAGGCTTGCTGGACGGCGATGGGTTGGATGAGATTTACCATGTAATCAAGTTAGTTTTGTTAGGGTTTGATCCCTAGTATCCATTATGTTCTGAGATTGATGTTGCTATGACTTTACTATGCTTAATGCTTGTCACTAGGGCCCGAGTGCCATGATTTCAGATCTGAACCTATTATGTTTTCATGAATATATGTGTGTTCTTGATCCTATCTTGCAAGTCTATAGTCACCTATTATGTGTTATGATCCAACAACCCCGAAGTGACAATAATCGGGATACTTCTCAGTGATGACCATAGTTTGAGGAGTTCATGTATTCACTATGTGCTAATGCTTTGTTACGGTTCTCTATTAAAAGGAGGCCTTAATATCCCTTAGTTTCCACTAGGACCCCGCTGCCACGGGAGGGTAAGACAAAATATGTCATGCAAGTTCTTTTCCATAAGCACGTATTACTATATTCGGAATACATGCCTACATTACATTGATGAACTGGAGCTAGTTCTATGTCACCCTATGTTATAGCTATTACATGAGGAATCGCATACGGCATAATTATCCATCACTGATCCAATGCCTACGAGCTTTTCACATCTTGTGTCTCACTTATTTACTTTTCCGTTGCTACTATTACAATTACTACAAAACTATTATCTTTACTTTTGCCACTGTCACCATTAATATCATACTACTTTGCTACTAAATACTTTGTTGCAGATACTAAGTTATCCAGGTGTGGTTGAATTGACAACTCAACTACTAATACTTAAGAATATTCTTTGGCTCCCCTTGTGTCAAATCAATAAATTTGGGTTGAATACTCTACCGTCGAAAGTCGTTGTGATCCCCTACACTTGTGGGTTATCAATAGTGAGCGCGCATACTTGAGGATTTAGCGCGTCAAGAGTGTGTAGTCGAGTCACACTTAAAGCCTTAGAGCCACAAAAATAAACAGAGAGAATATAAATAAAAAATGGCGATGGGAAGGAGACGAACACATAGTTCGGCTCGAGTCGATTATCTGATGCATCACACAGGCAGTACGCTCCTCCGGTGAGAACTTTATGAATGATGAAGGGACCCTCCCACTTGGGCTTGAGCTTGTCCTTTTTCTTCTCCAGTAGGCGTAGAATGAGTTCGCCAACGTTATAAGTTTTGGCCCGTACTTCTCTGCTTTGATACCTGCGAGCCTGTTGCTGATAGAATGCAGAACGGGCTTTTGCGATGTTGCGCACCTCCTCCAGGGCATCTACATTGTCCTACCGATCAAACTCGGCTTCTCTCTCTTCATACATGCGCACTCGAGGTGAGTCATGAATGATATCGCAGGGCAATACCGCCTCTGCGCCGTACACCATGAAGAATGGTGTGTATCCGGTAGTGCGATTTGGCGTGGTCTGTAGCCCCCATAGTATGGAGTCGAGCTCCTTGACCTAGTGCGTGTCTGATTCCTTCAGAGATCGCACTAGTCTGGGTTTGATGCCGCTCATAATAACACCATTTGCTCGTTCGACTTGACTGTTTGTTTGGGGGTGATAGACGGAGGTGTAATCGAGCTTAATGCCCATGTTGCCGCACCAAGTTTTCACCTCGTCGGCTATGAAGTTGGAGCCATTATCAGTGATGATGTTGTGGGGGGCACCGTAACGGTGCACGAGCCCTGATATGAAGTCTATCACTGGTCCGGATTCGGCCGTTTTAACTGGTTTGGCCTCTATCCATTTGGTGAATTTATCCACCATGACCAATAGGTATTTTTTTCTTATGGCTTCCTCCTTTAAGGGGTCCGACCATATCGAGCCCCCAGACCGCAAAGGGCCAAGTTATGGGGATTGTTTGGAGAGTGGTGGGCAGCATATGGCTTTGGTTGGCGAAGAGCTGGCAACCGACGCAATGTTAGACGACATCCTGTGCGTCTGCTCGGGCTGTCGGCCAGTAGAAACCTGTACGGAAGTCCTTGCTTACAAGGACCCGAGCTGAGGCGTGGTGGCCGCTGAGTCCAGCATGAATTTCGGCCAAGAGTTGCTGCCCTTTCTCTTCGGAGGTACATCTTTGAAGTACCCCGGTAGCTCTTTTCTTATAAAGCTCTCCCTCATGGACCTTGTAGGCTTTAGAGTGCCGCACAATGCAATGTGCCTCATTTTGGTCCTCGGGGAGTTCTTGCCTATTTAGGTAGTCTAAGAAGGGTTCGGTCCACGGGGCGATGACAGCCATGATTAGATGGGACGAAGGTGTTATTTCGGTGGCGGAGCCTCCAATTATGTCAGTGTGTTCGGGATCTGGGTTGTATTCGGATCCAGACTAGTATTGCCGATCCCCCCTTGCCACACCACGGATGGCTTGAACAGCCTTTCCAAGAAGATGTTGGGTGGGACGGGGTCGCGCTTAGCGCCGATGCGGGCAAGGATATCCGCCGCTTGATTGTTTTCTCGAACCACATGATGAAATTCAAGCCCCTCGAATCGAGCTAACATTTTGAGGACGGCGTTACGGTAAGCCACCATATTCGGGTCCTTGGCGTTGAAGTCTCCATTTATTTGATATATTGCAAGGTTCGAATCCCCACGAACTTCTAGGCATTGAATGCCCAAGGAGACCGCCGTCCGAAGACCGTGCAACAGAGCCTCGTATTCGGCTGCATTGTCAGAGTCTATGTATAGTATTTGGAGTATATATTGGACTGTATCTCCGGTGGGGGATGTCAAGACAACGCCCCCCTCCCAGACCAGCCAGCATCTTAGAGCCGTCAAAGTGCATGATCCAATTGGAGTATGTGTCGTACACTTTAGGGAGTTTGGCCTATGTCCATTCGGTGATGAAGTCAGCCAGTACTTGCGATTTAATGGCTCGCCGTGGTTTATATGTAATGTCAAACTGGAGGAGCTCGATGGCCCACTTAGCAATCTGGCCCGTGGCATCGCGGTTATTTATTACCCCCTCCGTTCCCTGATATAAGGTGTATAGATTTTTGAGAAAAACTCCGAAATATAAGGTGTATTGCGTTACATCACTCGTTTGGATAACTTTTTTAGGGATTCGATTACATTTCCATATATTAGGCAAGCTCCTCTGTTTTCTCATGTCAATTAGTCAGGTGTAATCTCTCCCAAAATTTGTGAAATTTTCCCTCCACGTGCATTCTTTAATTTTCGTTCCAAAAACTATACACCTTATATTCAGGAACGGAGGGAGTATATCGTTGAGTGGTACTTCGGAGGCCACCATGATTGTACACTCTTGAAAGTAGTGTCGTAGTTTCCGGGATGCCATGAAGACCGTGTATGCTATCTTTTGATAATGTGGGTACCGTGATTTGCATGGTGTGAGGACAATGGATACGTAGTATACCGGCTTTTGAAGCACGGACTTATCCGTCCTCCTCTCGTTCGATGACGAGCACTGCGCTTACAACTTGGTGTGTTGCAGCTATATATAACAACATGGGTTTGCCAATGTTCAGTGCGGCCAGGATTGGGTTGCTGGCCAAGAGGGCCTTTATTTCTTCCAGTCCAGTCGTAGCCGCATTCGTTCACTCGAAGTGTTCAGTGCGTCGAAGAAGGCGATAAAGAGGTAGTGCCTTTTCTCCCAATTGGGAGATAAAGCGGCTTAAGCCAGCCATGCATCGAGTTAATTTATGGATTTTCCTGAGGTCTGTTGGGGTAGCCAACTGTGACAAAGCTCGGATTTTAGCCGGGTTTGCTTCAATTCCTCTATTGGAAATGATGAAGCCCAGGAGCTTTCCGTCGGGAACGCTGAAAATGCATTTTTCTGGATTGAGCTTGATGTCATATGTTCGGAGGTTGTCGAACATGAGCCTCAGGTCATCTATTAAAGATTCAATGTGTCTGGTCTTGATGACCACATCGTCCATGTATGCCTCAACTACTTTGCCGATTTGTTTTTCTAGGCATGTCTGAATCATGCGTTGGTAGGTTGCACCGGCGTTTTTAAGCCCGAAAGGCATGGTGTTGAAACAGAAAGGGCCGTATGGGGTGATGAATACAGTTGCGGCTTGATCGAACTCTGATGTCGGTGTCAAAACCGGCGGATCTCGGGTAGGGGGTCTCGTACTGTGCGTCTAGGCGGATGGTAACAGGAGACGAGGGACACGATGTTTTTACCCAGGTTTGGGCCCTCTCGATGGAGGTAAAACCCTACTCCTGCTTGATTAATATTGATGATATGGGTAGTACAAGAGTAGATCTACCACGAGATCAGAGAGGCTAAACCCTAGAAGCTAGCCTATGGTATGATTGTTTCATCCTATGGACTAAAAACCCTCCGGTTTATATAGACATCGGAGAGGGCTAGGGTTACACAGAGTCGGTTACAATGGGAGGAGATCTACATATCCGTATCGCCAAGCTTGCCTTCCACGCCAAGGAAAGTCCCATCGGGACACGAGACGAAGTCTTCAATCTTGTATCTTCATAGTCCAGGAGTCCGGCCAAAGGCTATAGTTCGGCCATCCGGACACCCCCTAATCCAGGACTCCCTCAGTTGCCCCCAAACCAGGCTTTAATGACAACGGGTACGGCACGCAGATTTATCTTCGGCATTGCAAGGCGGGTTCTCCTCCAAATTCCATATACCTGCTGAATAGTGTCCGACTTTTTGTGAATGTTGCGCTCCTTGGCTTCTATGCCCAATAATGGCCATCTTCCACGTGTTAAACGAATGCGAACAACCAGTATGTTTTTTCATTTACCCCCCTAGCTGCGTAAATGAGATGCCTATAAAAGAGACGGGGATTTAGATCCGAATCACACCATCTTCCCTTTGCGAGCATTCATCGGAGCGCATTCGACAGAGATCCATTCCATCATGGCCAGTCGACGCAGCTCCTCCCCTCGCCCTTCCAGCCCTCAACCTGGAGATTGGGAGAAGTGCTCCGTCCCGTACAGTGAGCTAGTGGCGCTCCAAGCCAAAGGGTTTCTTCCCCCAGCCTATATGGTCCCGGTTCGAGCCGGGCTTGCCACCTATAATGGTGGAGAGCAAGCAGAGAGCGTCCCCAATCCCTCCAAAGGAGAGCGGGTATGCCTTGTCCCTTATTTCATAAGAGGGCTCATATTTCCAATTCATCGGTTTGTTTGGGGGCTCCTGGAGTTCTACGACCTCTAGCTGCACGATCTTACGCCTGCCTCCATATTGCATATTGCGGGCTTCGTAGCCCTTTGTGAGCTGTTTTTAGGCATCGAGGCTCATTTCGCGCTGTGGAAGGAGTTGTTCTACCTCGTGCCCCATTCTCAGGAGGGGTCAATATATCAAGTGGGTGGAGCCGAACTATGGCGCATCGTCGGGACCGGATATCTATCTGGAACCCCAAAGAAGTCGTCCGAAGACTGGCCTTCAGAATGGTTTTATATAGAAGATGTCCCTCTGTCGGACCCTGTTTGGACCGGCCTCCCCGAGTTCGATAATGCTCCTTTGAAGAAGCGCCTAAGCTGGCGCCACGGAGCCCTCGAAGGGAAAATGACAAGGACGTCTTTTACCTAATGAACCGTATAAGGTTGTTGGCTCATTCCGGACTGACCATGATCGAGGTCATGGCCACATGCATTACGCGGGGGGTGCAACCGCTTCAGTATAGAGGCCACCCCATGTGGGACTTCAACGGGGAGGACGACTCCACCCGGTGCGGCCATAAGGGGCCGGAATCGGCTGCCACTCTAATAAAGATCTTGTCCGCTTTGTACAAAGGAGAAGAGGAGGAGTTCCTCCGCGTCAACCCACGGGGCGGATTTTCTATGTACAATCCTCCAAGCTGGGTAAGCGGATACTTTCACTCGCCCATTCGTTTCATATTCCCATAGTTAAGTATCTTATCTTGTGATTTTGACGCAGGAGTTGCGCCGGGCCGTGAAGGATATAAACATCCCTTCTCCACAACTCGAGAATCCGGAACGGTCCCTCGATCCGGCCTCCCAAGAGGATTCGGACATATCCGTGGAGCTGATCGATGGGTTATTTTACCAACCGAGCATCGACAACGCCTTGGTGGCTATTACAGCCGATTACCCTGGACTGCTCCCCGCCTCACAAGTAATCAAGACCGAAGTCCAAATACTTCGAAGAAACTCCGTCCGTGCTTATTCTTGATCATCGCATACCAATGGTGTTTCGCAGGGGAGGATCTCGAGGCGGAATGCCGGGCCTGTGGCGACTGGCCAACAAGGGGCAGCAAGGCCCAGCAGGCTGAAAAGAAGTGCGGTCCGGACTGAGACGCAGGCACAATGGTATGGTGGGCCATCTTATTCCCAGGTTTTATTCCCTCAAGGCATACTAACGCTCGTGCTTTCTTTAGGAAAAAGAGTGCCTGCTGGACTATATCCGGAGATGTTGCCAATCGCGCCTCTACCAGCCAGGCTCCAAGGCCGGGTCCGGAAGCGGAGGCGAACATGAGGCGCGCACCGGACGCTCCTCCGACAGAGGATGCGGATGGGTTGTCTGCCACCAAATTCGAGGTGGAGAGTGCCATGAACCACAGGCGTCGCCGGACAGTTCTTCGTCACGCTTGTTTCTCCCAAGGGGCATTGGATGCCTTCAATACGGGAGATGCGTACCTCCGTGCCGCTCAAAATGGTCTAGGCAGAGCCACGGAGCAGTATGTAAAAGACATACGGGTGAGAAAATTTGATAGTTATATATGATAGTAGCCCCCGAGACTTGAAACAGTTAGAAAAACTGATTTAAGGATCATTTGTTTGTGCAGGATCTTACAGAAAAGAATACCCAACTGTCCCAGGAGCTGGAAGAGTGCAAAGCCCAAGTTGAGGCTGCACTAGCCGCGGCAGGGGAGGCCAAGGGGACCCCCTCTGGTAATATATGCTTCGAAAGATAAGTATGTTGTGAAGTGTGGCATGTGTGCAAATCTGACAGTACTATTGCGGATGGCGCCGGAGTGGATCCGGATAAACAACAACTCTTGTGTCGGTTAAAGGCCGGAGAGAGCGTGCTTACGAGGGTGAGGCAAGATAAGAATAATCTCCAAGATGCCAACACCCAGTTGGGCGAGGAACTAAAGGAAGTTCATGCTCAGCTGTCAGACTCCGTGAAGGAGAATCGGCGGCTTTGACGCGGCATTTTTAGTAAGTGCATGAACGAATTTCGAAAAAGAGTTTGGCGAGGAAGTCAATTGATAGAGTTATGCCTGTATGTATGCTGACAGGTCGTCCTGCAGAGGAAATGCCTGTTTCCACGGGTGACCTTCTTCCCGAGCTCTCACAACTGCACGAACGAGTTCGGCAGGCAATGCAGGGCGTCGCCCAGGCCTTGTGGCCATCCGTCTCCATGCCCAAAGGCCTTGGAGAGCTTGTAGAGAAGCTTAAGGGAGCGCGGCGGCGCTTCCGATTATGGAAGATATCAGCCTGCCGTCAAGGTGCCAGGGAGGCCTGGGCCATGGTGAAGACACGGTACATGAAGGCTGACCCAAGCCACATCGCCGAGGTCAGACCTGTGGGGCCCGATGGGAAGGAGATCCCTATGAGCTTAGTGTACGGCCAGGTAGAGCTGGCCGCTAAGTATTCCCAACAGGACTGTAAACTAGACAGCCTGTTGGATGGTATTTAAGAGGAATATACACAGTCAAATTGACTATGTAATTTAAGATGACATGTAGAATTCCTTCTAGCCGGATTGTAGATTGTTTGTCATGGCGGACCTTTTCGCTTCAACCTCGGGACCTGATAGTCCAGAGTGTGTCCGAATACCTTCTCGGTTGTGTAAGAACCGGGGCATGCGTGGAGACCAGGCGTAGGGGTCATTAGTGCTTGAACAGACAAGTGCCCAACTAGTTATGTTATATTACATGGTTAGTAAGAAACATCTTCCAGGGAGAATAGTTCCGTTAGGGGTTCCTTTCCCTGGGGCGCATGCCCTAAATTGCATGTCCGGACTGCGTGAAAAGCAGTAAAGCATCTGGGGGCATATAAATAAATGAGTGAGAAATCATCCTTAGTTCACCGACCGAATATTCCCTTAAGAACGCTAGCTTTCGGCTTCATCCAGTGTGAGGTACACATCCGGCTGACCCGACATTAACAATCGCACAGGTGCTCCCTTTACCGCCTAGCCGAACAATCGGGAACGTAGGGGTAAGCACAGGAGCCAGGCAACCCAGCTTGGCCAAAACTTAAGTCATATCGATGCATATAATGGTGAATAAAAGGTACATGCGGAAGTGTGACACATGTGTTTGGGCATGAGGCCCGTATAAACAAGCTTCTGTTAAAGAAGCCCCCAGGTATAATGAGCGCGGATAGCGCGTCAATTGTGTGCAAACAAGGCGCGAATGAGCCCTTAAAGGCTGTTATAGAAAGGGAGGGAGAAGGAGAGAAATATAAGACAGTTAATGTGTAAAAAATAGACAGAGGAAGGAGATGAACACAGAGTCCGGTGCTAGGCGTAGAATCTTCGGAGGCGGGGAGCGTTCCATGGGTTCGGCTCAAGTCGGTTATCTGATGCATCTCGCAGACGGTATGCTCCACCAGTCAGGACTTGGTCAATAATAAAGGGACCTTCCCATTTGGGCTTGAGTTTGTCCTTTTTCTTGTCCGGCAGGCGTAGAACTAGTTCGCCAACATTGTAAGTTTTGGCCCGTACTTCTCTGCTTTGATATCTTCGAGCTTGCTGTTGATAGAATGCGGAACGGGCTTTTGCCACGTCACGCTCCTCCTCCAAGGCATCCAAACTGTCCTGCCGATCGAGTTCGGCTTCTCTTTCTTCATACATGCGCATGTGAGGTGAGTCATGAATTATGTCGCAGGGTAGAACTGCCTCTGCGCCGTATACCATAAAGAATGGTGTGAATCCGGTAGTGTGATTCGGCGTGGTCCACAGTCCCTAGAGTACGGAGTCGAGCTCCTCTACCCAGTGCGTGTTAGATTCCTTGAGGGACCACACTAATCTAGGTTTGATGCCGCTCATGATTAGACCATTTGCTCACTCGACTTGACCGTTAGTTTGTGGGTGATAGACTGAAGCATAGTCGAGCTTGATGCCCATGTTTTTGCACCAGAGTTTAACCTCATCGACCCTAAAGTTCGTGTCGTTATCAGTGATGATGCTGTGGGGGACGCCGTAACGGTGTACGACCCCTGATATGAGGTCTATCATGGGTCCGGATCCGGCCGTCTTAAAATGCTTGGCCTCTATCCATTTGGTGAATTTATCCACCATGACCAGTAGGTATTTTTGCTTGTGGGTTCCTCCTTTAAGGGGTCCAACCATGTCCAGCCCCCAGACCGCGAAGGGCCAGGTGATGGGTATAGTTTGGAGGGCGGTGGGTGGCATATGGCTTTGGTTAGCAAAGAGCTGGAAACCGACGCATCGTTTGACTAAGTCCTGAGCATCTGTCGTCCACTATTGGACTAAGGACCAATGCGGCTGGTGCTCGGGTTGTTCGGAATTTAGGTTTATCACTGGCATTAAAGGTAATAGCCGTGTTACACCATGGGTTTATTGTTGCTACTTGGTAAACTTCAGCCAGGGTGCGGAGTGTTCGTTTCCGCATATTATTTGATGAGAAAGTCTCGAAGACTATTAATACCGTACTGGTATCCCTGGGATGGTGCTCTGTGGATTCTGGAGTCAGAAGCTCTTCGCCACTTCTGGCCACCTGCCGCAGTATCCAACATGCTCTAAGGCTATGAGTTGGTGTGGCACCCTCTGTACTATGAATTTTACAGGGTCCATTGAGCCATCCCTCCAGTACGGTTCCATGCCCTATAGAGGGTTTTTGTTTTTTGGTGTTTAACCCAGGTGCCTGGCGATAATGCACCCTTTTATTTCGGACTGGGGTTGTATTCAGGGCCGGATTGTCCCAAAATTTTATTTCGGTTTTCCAGGCACTTTCCATCGCACAGTACTTTCGTACTATGGATGCCAAGTCAGCGAAGCGTGTAATTTCACGACGACTTATGGCGTTGAGGATTTCGTTGTCTGTGCCATTATTGCAGAAGAATGAAATTGCATCCTCCTCGTGGCAGTCCTTTATCCTGTTCATGACCAGGAGGAATCTGGCCCAGTAATGGTGTACTGTTTCTGTGGGCTCTTGCCGAATTTGGGATAAACCCCTTATATTTGGGTGGGTGAGCGGAATTAGATCCGGAACCTCACCCAATCTGAGACACCGGGGCCAAAGAGTTTCCGAACTCGGAAGCTTGGGTTCTTTGATATTGTCCAATGAATCTAGCCCGCTGCCTGACTTTAGGTTCAGGGCCTGAGCGACGTTGAGGGAGTCCCGGATTAGGGGGTGTCCGGATGGCCGGACTATGACCTTTGGCCAGACTCCCGGACTATGAAGATACATGATTGAAGACTCCGTCTTGTGTCCGGATGGGACTTTCCTTGGCGTGGAAGGCAAGCTTGGCGATACAATATGAAGATCTCCTCCCATTGTAACCGACTCTGTGTAACCCTAGCCCTCTCCGGTGTCTATATAAACCGGAGAGTTTTAGTCCATAGGATGAACAACAATCATGCCATAGGCTAGCTTCTAGGGTTTAGCCACTCCGATCTCGTGGTAGATCTACTCTTGTACTACCCATATCATCAATATTAATCAAGAAGGAGTAGGGTTTTACCTCCATCGAGAGGGCCTGAACCTGGGTAAAAACATCGTGTCCCTTGTCTCCTGTTACCATCTGCCTAGACCCACAGTTCGGGACCCCCAACCCGAGATCCGCCGGTTTTGACACTGACATTGGTGCTTTCATTGAGAGTTCCTCTGTGTCGTCGCCTTTAGGCCCGATGGCATCTTCGCTCGACAATCGCGATACGGTCCAGGATGAGACTTTTCTCCATGGACAGATCTTCGTATTCGGCGGCTTCGCACTGCGGGCCGACTCGTTCGGCCATCTGGAGCACATCGAAAGCTACGCCCCTGGCCACCAGGTCAGGTTTGAAAGCTTAAACTACATGGCCGACATCCGCAGGGACTTGATCTTCGACGGATTCGAGCCACAACCGAGCGCGCCGCACTGTCACGATGGGCATGATTTAGCTCTGTCATCGGACAACACCCAGAGCGCCGCTCAGGTGTTCGCTCCGACCATTAGCTCGGAGCCCGCTGCGCCAGTCGGGGACGGACGGTTGGACGCCGCCCCGGAAGCTGCAACCTCTATGGCGATAGAGCCGGATACCAGCCTACTCCCTCGCAAGGCCCGTGACTCCAAGGTGTCGGACTCCGATCCGGACTCCGTAAATCCCGCACCTCTTCCGATTAAGCCCGATTGGGCTCCGGTCATGCAGTTCACCGCCGCGGATGTCTTTCAGCACTCGCCTTTCAGCAATATCCTAAATTCGTTAAAGTCTCTCTCTTTGTCAGGAGAGCCCTTGCAGGACTACGGCCAACACGGTTGGGATACGGACGACGAAGAAATTCGTAGCCCACCCACCACCCACTTCGTAGCCACTGTCGACGATTTAACTGACATGCTCGACTTTGACTCCGAAGACATCGACGGCATGGACGCCGATGAAGGAAATGATCAAGAACCAGCACCTATAGGGAACTAGAAAGCCACCTCTTCATACGACATATACATGGTGGACACCCCTAAAGCGGGGGATGGCGAGGAGAAAACGGAGGATGACCCCTCCAAGAAGCAACCCAAGCGCCGACATCAGCAGCGCCGCTCTAAGTCCCGCCAAAGCAAAAATGGCGATTCCGGCACCGGAGATAATAATACGCCGGACAGTGCCGAAGACAACCCCCTCCAGCAGGATTCAATGCAGGAGGACGAAGGAGCCAGCCCTCATGAGAGAGCGGCCGACAAAGAGGATGAGGATGACAATTACATGCCTCCCTCCGAAGACGAGGCAACGGCGACGAATTCGTCATGCCAGAGGATCCCATCGAACAAGAGCATTTCAAACGCATGCTCATAGCCACGGCAAGCAGCTTCAAGAAGAAACAGCAGCAGCTTAGAGCTAACCCAGACTTGTTAGCTGACAGATGGACCGAAGTCCTGGCGGCCGAAGAGTATAAACAAGAACGCCCATCCAAGAGCTACCCAAAGCGCAGGCTGCTACCCCAACTTGAGGAGGAAGCAACTAAACCTACATCACCAGCGTACGATGTTCTATGCAGGAGAGGATATCTGGTTGGCAAGAAGCAGCACCAGCAACCCGAATACGTCCGAACCCAGAGATGGGAAAGGGAAGCCGTGCCGTAACAAAGAACCGTGCCGGATAAAGGACAACAGCCCGATGAGCAAGGCAGTAAATGCCGGATTCAAAAGCTGTCGGCAAAATCAGAAAAAGCTGCCCCCCAAAGACGATAGGGACAAGCTATCCAACCTCAACAAAATTTTGGACAAAATATGTCAAATCCACAGCACTCCGGGGAGACCTGCGAACCATACCCACAGAGATTGTTGGGTCTTTAAGAAGTCCGGGAAGCTCAATGCCGAACACAAGGGGCTCAACACACCAAGCGAAGATGACGATGCACCCCACGAGCAGATCACTGGAGAACAAAAGAAGTTCCCACAAGAAGTCAAGACAGTAAATCTACTTCATGTGACGAAAGGGAAGAATAGAACGGCACCTACAACGACACGCGCCGTACAGCCAGCCCCGGAGGAGCAACCCCACTGGTTGTTACAACCAATCACCTTCGATCATCAGGATTACTCTAGAGGAGACCAGAACGCAGGCTGGACTGCCTTGGTCCTAAATCCAATAATTAACGGACTCCAATTTACAAACTCAGGGTAAACACAGTCGTAATCCACCTCGGCAACACTTCCTTTCAAGGAGTAACGCTAGGTTCGGATACCCCAAGTATGGGTTCCCTTACGTTAGAAGTCACGTTCGGATCACCCGACAACTTTCAAAGCGAAATGCTAATATTCCACATCGCCCCATTCGTAAGTCGCTATCAAGCGCTACTGGGACGTGAAGCTTTCGCCCGCTTTAACGCAATACCGCACTACGCATCCCTTACACTTAAAATGCCCAGTCCAAAGGGCATCATTTCATTACAAGGGAACATAAATTGATCACCAAAACTACGGGCAGGGGGCGGTAGCCTAGACAGCCGCCCACAAATCCAGCCCCACTATCCCGGACACGGCTAGACAAGTCCGGCATCAACATGCTCAATTCGCCGTATACCCTCGTGCAAGGGGCTCCGTGTGCTCACGCCCGGAGACAATACGGCCCAACTCTTGCTCCAACTATATCTTGTTTATTTTGATATAGATTTCTCGCACGCTTATTTTTTACTAAGTTCCTCTCTTTCACTGACGAACATCGTGCTATGCCCGTCCAGGATACGGCACAACGGAGACACAGGCACAGACGTGCAGCAGGGACCCGTTCCAATGATTCTTTTCAGATTAAGACCTTGCGTAAACCTTTTTTACTGTCTCTTGTTGATAACATCCCACGGTTTTCTCTATAGCCGAGGAGGAGGCTGGCGTCTTGGCATGTGGCCACGCCAGAATTTTTGCACATACCTGGATACTAGGGGCTTTTTTACCAAGGGCTCTATTTCGGCCCGTCTTCATAAAGACCGAATACCTTAGGGAGTGTTCGGCGTCGCGAGTTTGGCCGTATATGCATCAGCTCGGAATCATGTCTTTGGTCAAATGTTGGGTTTGCCCGGCTCCTGTGTTTTGCTGCCTTACATTCCGTTATATCGGCTAACGCGGCACCAGGAGAACTACTGCGATTGTGCCCCGGTTCGGCCGGGTGAGCACCTCAGTAGAGAAAGCCGAAAACTGACTGTCATGATATAGCGAGAGACTGGTCAACCACTCGATGACTTCCGGAATCTTTAGGATTCCCCCGCATTAACGAAGGGTCGCTTCCCGGTCAGGCACACTCGCGCCCCGAATTCGGGGCGAGCGCAGTGCCCCTAGGGGTTATTCAGTAGTCCCACTGTCACACTCCTATGGCTAAGTGAAAGTGATAAAGCATTATAGTCCGGTTGCCTAGTTCGCCACGCCACCACCTCCTTTGTAGGACCAAGACGTTGGATTAAGTGTGAAAAGGCGCCTTTTTGCGAACACCCCCGCATTCTATGCATGGGGGTTGAAGCCAACGACTGCCATCTTTCAGGCTATATACAAATATATACATTAAACGGCCGCACAGGAGGCATCATGATTCTTGCAAGCACAAGTATAAAAAAGCTTTTTTCATAAAAACACAATTCGTCTTACAAATAGTATAAGCTATTCGAACACAACATCCTTCGAGCATTGCGACTCTATTATACGAGCACCAGGAAGAACTTCCTCAAAATAGTGCTTGGCAGGTACTCGGTTTTCATCCGAATCTTGGGACGCAACAATACTGGCCTTCATATCTGCCCAGTATGTCTTGACACAGGCAAGAGCCATCTGTGCGCCCTCTATGCACACCGACCTCTTCATTGCATCAGCATGCGGCACCAAACCAAGGAATTGCTGCACCAAGCCAAAATAACTCTTCGGCTCCGGCTTCTCCGGCCACAGACGACTCGCAACATACTTCATGGCGAGTCCGGATAATCTGTTCAGCTCCGCTTAGGCGGCTAAACGGTCGGATACTGACAGTGGGTGTTCTGGATTGTGGTACTGCGACCAGAAAAGCTCTTCCAATTCATGGTCACCTCAGCTGCGGAAGTGTTCGGTCGCGTCCGCCGCACTTGCGGCCAAATCCAGATAAGCGTTTTCCGAACTCCACGGCCGGTCTCATGGAGCATACTTGGGGTCTCCGAACTTCATCCGCAGCATATAAGGCTTTCCGATCGTGATATCTCCGGCCTGACGCAGCTCCTCCTTCATCGCTCTCATGGTAGAGCGAGTATCCTTGGCTTCGGTAGTGATCTTTCCAAAACCCTTCTGAGCCGCCCTATCTTCTTGTTCAAGCAATCTACAGCAGTCGGTAGCATCCTTCAATTTTATGGCCATCTCGGCCATTTCCTCTTGCTCTGGTAGTGAGCAGCCTGTTCGGCTTTTAGCTCTTCAGCCGCTTTAACGGCAGCCGCATCACTCTTCCTTGCTTGCTCCTTTGCTCGGGCAAGTTCCGCCCGAAGGTTCTCCATGGCAGCAGCACCATCTACATAAAACATATATAAGGCCCGAGCATCAAGCTCCTATTACTGGGTGTCTTTTGAACATACCTTGCGCCTCGTCTAGCCGCTTATGTACAAGCGCGATGTCGGCATCTGCTACGTCAAGTTGCCGCTTTAGTTCGGCAGATTCATCAGTCCGGCTAGCCACCGAACGCCTCGCCACCTTCATGGAATAGGCGGCACATTATACCTGGGGATATGATCCTCTATGCGCCGTCACTCGTGACGACACACAGAGTCTCAGGGGCTACTATTCATACAGGGCACATTTAATATGCGGCTCTACCAAAAGGTACACATTTTTACATACCTCAAAGCCTGTTAGTAAACTCCTAGAAGCCTCGTACAATCCGCTTTCCGCGGATGAAATCCTTCCAATCACCGTATCCATCAACATACGGTGTTCTTCTGAGATGGACGCCCTACTAAGCAGATCCTTCAGCCCCTCCGCCGGCGCGCAAGAGGGTGCCGGACTAGACTGACGACCTTTCCCAGGGTTCGGACTTCAAAAAACCCTCCGGGACGATACCTCGGGGTCGCCAGCCTCGTGAGACGGTGGAACAAGAGGAGGCGTTTCTCTCTCTATCATCTCTGGACAAAGATCCCCTGAAGATGAGCTCTGTTGAGAAGGGTTGAGATCTGAACTGCAAGATAATGTTACAGTTATTTTCCTCAGGAATAAAACATGAATGTGATTCATTATGGAACCTCTCCCTTCACTTACGCCTCGGGGGAGAGTGGGTCCCCTTTAGGGGGCGATTCGGCTGGGGCGTTCTCCGCTGCCGAACCCTTTGACGAAGATTTCTTTCCCCGTTTTGAGGTTATCACCTCCGGGTCTTCAGAGGAAGTCCTTTTCTTTCCCTGGTCGGGAGAATTTTCGATTCTTCCATTCCTAATGTCATCCTTCGTAGAGGCGGTAGCTCCTTGGTTCCCCCCTCTAGCATCCTGGTTAGCATGGGATCCGGTACGGTCTCGGGCAGGGGGGTTGGACACCTGATAAGCTTCGCCTTCGCTATCCACTCCTGTTCAAAGGGCAACTCTGTTAAAGGGTAGATTTGATAAAAATATGGATGGTGTGTTCAAATACGAGGCTACTTACTTTAGCATCCGGGCGGTTGCATCTTAGACTTGCGTCCTCGGATAAATCCGGACACCTTGCTTGTGATCCGAAGAACAATTTGTACATCTCCATGGGTGTCATTCCCATGAAATGTTGTAGGACTCGTGGTCCCTCCGGATTGAACTCCCACAGGCGGAGAGGTCGACTTTTGCAGGGCAGTGTGTGGCGAATCACCATGACTTGCGCCACTACGGTCAGATTGATATCTCTTTCTAGAAGATCTCAAATACGGCCCTGCAGCAGGGGCACGTCTTTTGGCGGCCCCCAGATAAGTCCTTCATTAACCCATGACGCCAGCCGTGGTGGGGGACTCGAGCGAAAAGTAGGCGGTGCCACCCATGTGGTGCCCCTAGGGGCTGTGATGTAAAACCAGTCCCATTGCCATAAGCCGAGCTCCTCTTGAAAAGAGCCTTCGGGCCATGGAGCATCGTCCATCTTGCTTATTATAGCCCCTCCGCACTCAGCATGCTGCCCCTCGATCATTTTCGGTTCCACTTTGAAAGTTTTTAGCCACAATCCAAAGTGAGGGGTGATATGGAGGAAGGCCTCGCACACGACAATGAATGATGAGATCTGGAGGATGGACTACGGAGCTAGTTCGTGGAACTCCAGCCCGTAGTAAAACATAAGCCCCCTCACAAAGGGATCGATCGGGAAGCCTAGTCCCCGAAGGAAGTGAGATGCGGACACCACACTTTCACCAGGCTTGGGAGCGGGAACAGCTTGCCCTTGAGTAGACAGCCTATGCGAGATTTCGCCGGTTAGATACCTGGCATCTCTTAGCTTTCGCACATCTTCTTCCGTAATGGAGGAAGGCATCCACCGGCCTTGAGGGTCGGAGCCGGACATCTTCGAAGGTCCGCAGCGCCTAAAACTAGAGCTTTGGGTGTTGGAACTCGAAGCGAGGGGCGGATTTGATTGGTTTAAGAACAAGGGAGCCGGGCCTTGGTTCCTTTATAAAGGAGGTGAATACCAAGAGCCCTCCCTGTAACCGTTTGAGACTCGCTTTTAATTAGGGAGTCATACCTAAGTCACGGTTGGGTTACCCACGCCCGTATTGATGAGAATCTCGGAATAAGGGGACACGATCTCTGCTTTGACAAGACATGCCAAGAAAACCACCTCGCTAAACGCGCCAAGGTGGAACGATAAAATGAATAAAATCCTGGCTATGGCATGATGTCACGCCGCGGAATACGTCAGCAGATCCGATTGATACAAATATTATTCTCTCTACGATGGAATGTGGGACTTATTTTGCAGAGGCGGACACTACCCTGGTGTTCAAAACCTTCTATGAAATATTCGGAGGAGGAACCCGCCTTGCCATGCCGAAGACAACTTGCGCGTCGGACTCGTTGTCATTGAAGCCTGGTTCAGGGGCTACTGAGGGAGTCCCGGATTAGGGGGTGTCCGGATGGCCGGACTATGACCTTTGGCCGGACTCCCGGACTATGAAGATACAAGATTGAAGACTCCGAACCGTGTCCGGATGGGACTTTCCTTGGCATGGAAGGCAAGCTTGGCGATACGATATGAAGATCTCCTCCCATTGTAACCGACTCTGTGTAACCCTAGTCCTCTCTGGTGTCTATATAAACCGGATAGTTTTAGTCCATAGGACGAACAACAATCATACCATAGGCTAGCTTCTAGGGTTTAGCCACTCTGATCTCACGGTAGATCTACTCTTGTACTACCCATATCATCAATATTAATCAAGCAGGAGTAGGGTTTTACCTCCATCGAGAGGGCCCGAACCTGGGTAAAAACATCGTGTCCCTTGTCTCCTGTTACCATCTGCCTAAACGCACAGTTCGGGACCCCCTACCTGAGATCCGCCGGTTTTGACACCGACAGACGTCCTCTCCTCCGCGGATATCCGGCTTGGAGGGAGCGGGAATCCGGACATAACTAGTCCTTAAGATAGATGAAGGCTTGCTGCATTGTTCCTCCACCACTACAACATGGTGGGTGACCTGGGGAGAGTTAATCTTTCTCGGATCGGGTTTAAGCCCGATCTGATCATAGTCTGTAGCGACTCCTAGGGCGGCGATGCGATCCAAGAGCTCGTTTAAGTAAGAGAGCTCCATCGGATCTAGCTGCTCGGCGAGTTCCGAGTCGACGTGGAGATTGCTTTCGATGACCCGAGAGGTCATCGTCGGCGCGGCGGCCGAACAGGCGGTCATAAGAAAACTGCCTAGCCGGAGAGTTTGGCCGATAACCAAAGCTCCTTTAGCAACAGTGCCGTCTTTAAAGACGGGATGAGGCATCCTTCCTGAAGTCGACGGCACAGTGGAACTCTCAATGAAAGCACCAATGTTAGTGTCAAAACCGGCGGATCTCGGGTAGGGGGTCCCGAACTGTGCGTCTAGGCGGATGGTAACAGGAGACGAGGGAAATGATGTTTTTACCCAGGTTCGGGCCCTCTCGATGGAGGTAAAACCCTACTCCTACTTGATTAATATTGATGACATGGGTAGTACAAGAGTAGATCTACCACGAGATCAGAGAGGCTAAACCCTAGAAGCTAGCCTATGGTATGATTGTTGTTCGTCCTACGGACTAAAAACCCTCGGGTTTATATAGACACCGGAGAGGGCTAGGGTTACACAGAGTCGGTTACAATGGGAGGAGATCTACATATCTGTATCGCCAAGCTTGCCTTCCACGCCAAGGAAAGTCCCATCCGGACACGGGACGAAGTCTTCAATCTTGTATCTTCATAGTCCAGAGTCCGGCCAAAGGCTATAGTCCGGCCATCCGGACACCCCCTAATCCAGGACTCCCTCATCTGCCATCTTGATTTGATGGTATCCAGAGTATGCATTGAGGAAGCACAATGAGTTGTGTCCCGCGGTAGCGTCGATGATGTGATCGATGCGGGGGAGGGGGAAGGGATCCTTGGGGCAAGCCTTACTGAGGTCCTTGAAATCGACACATAGGCGCTAGGATTTATCCTTCTTTGGTACCATCACCAGGTTTGCTAGCCAGTCCGAGTGTTTTATTTCTCTAATGAATCTGGCTTCGAGCAACTTGGCTAGCTCCTCTCCCATAGCTTGTTGTTTAGGCTCTGAAAAACGTTGTAGCGTCTGCTTGACCGGCTTGTATCCCTTCAATATGTTAAGGCTATGTTCGGCCAGCCTGCGTGGGATCCCTGGCATATCTGAAGGGTGCCAGGCGAAGATGTCCCAATTCTCGTGGAAGAATGCCTGCAGTGCAGCGTTGATTGTGGGGTTCAGTTGTGCCCCGATGGCTGCTGTTTTTGTAGAGTCCGTTGGGTGGACTTGGAATTTGACGATTTCGTCCGCAGGTTTGAAAGAGGTGGACTTGGATCGCTTATCGAGTATCTCGTCATCCCTATCCACTATGGAGTGTAATGCAGTTAATTCTTCGGCCGCGAGGGCTTCGGATAATGCCTCAAGGGCCAGGGCGGTGGTTTTATTTTCGGCGCGAAATGCTATGGCCGGATCACTGGCTAGAGTGATGATTCCGTTGGGCCCGGGCATCTTGAGCTTCATGTATCCATAATGGGGTATGGCTTGGAAGCTCGCGAATGCGTCCCGCCCTAAAAGGGTGTGGTATCAACTACCGAACGGGGCCACTTGGAATGTTATCTCTTCTGACCTGTAATTTTCCGGCGTGCCGAATACCACATCGAGTGTGATTTTTCCCACACATTGTGCCTCCCGACTAGGGATAATTCCTCGGAAGGTCGTGCTGCTTTGCTCGATGCGGTTCTTGTCTATTTCCATTTTGTTGAGAGTTTCCTCATAGATGAGGTTTAATCCGTTGCCGTCGTCCATGAGTACTTTAGTAAGCCAGAAGTCGTCCACGATTGGACTAAGGACCAAAGTGGCTGGTGCTCGGACTGTTTGGAATTGAGGTTTGTCACTGGCATTAAAGGTTATAGCCGTGTCGTTAAAGGGATTTATTGCTGCAATGCGGCAGACTCCTGCGAGGCTGCATAATGCTCTCTTGCGCCTGTTATTCGAGGCGAAAGTCTCGAAGACTGTCAACACCGTATTGTTGTTTTCTGCGGGATGATGCTCTGTGGTATTGTTAATGAGGAGATCCTCGCCGCTCTTGGCCACCTGCCGAAGTATCCAACATGCTCTAAGGTTGTGCGGTGGTACGGTATTTGGTGTGGTGTGTAATTTGCATGGCCTATTGAGCCATCCCTTCAATACGGTTCCACGCCCTGTAGTGGGCTTTGGTTTCTTTGTGATTGGATCATGTGACTTGCGAGAGTGCACCCTTTTGGTTCGGACAAGGGGTTTAGTGAGAGCCGGAGGATCCCAGAATTTTGCCTGGGTTTTCCAGGCTCTTTCCCTCGCACAATACTACTATACTATGGCAGCCAAGTCAGCAAAGTGTGATATGTCACGGCAACTTATGGCGTTATGGATTCCCTTGTCCGTGCAATTTTTGCAAAATAATGAGATTGCGTCTTCCTCGCGACAATCCTTAACCTTGCTCATTACAAGGAGGAATCTGGCCCAAAAGTGATGTACTGTCGCTTGGGATTGTTGTCCAATGTGGGAAAGATCTCTTGTATCTGGGTGGGTGGGTGGATTGAAGTCCGAACCCTGACCCGATCCGAGTCCCAGGGGCAGAGGAACTTCCCAACTTGGTAGTTCGGGTTCCGGGATGTTGCCCAATTTTTCTGGACCGCTGTCCGATTCTAAGTTCAGAGTTTGGGTCATGTCCTCCCGCGAGCGAGTATCCGGCTCGGAGAGCTTGGGAATCCGGACATAGTCCGTCCTCAAAATAGAGGAAGAATTGCTGCATTACTCCTCCACCACCGCTATTTGATGGGTGACCGGCGGAGAGTTAATCTCTCTTTGATCGGGTTTAAGCCCAATCCGATCATAGTCTGTAGCGACTCCCAAGGCGGCGATGCGATCCAAGAGCTCGTTCAAGGATGAAAGTTCCATTGGATCCATCCGTTTGGCGTATTCTGAGCTGGCGTGGAGGCTTTTTCGATGACCGAAGAAGTCATCGTCGGCACGGTGGCCGAACGGGCGGTCATGACGAAGCCGCCTAGTCGGAGGCTTTGGCCTAAAGCCAGGGCTCCCCTAGAGGCAATGTTGTCCTTGATAACAAGGCGAGCCATCGAACCTTTTTCGACGTCACAGTGGAACTCTCAATGAAAGCACCAATGTCGGTGTCAAAACCGGCGGATCTCGGGTAGGGGGTCCCGAACTGTGCGTCTAAGGCTAATGGTAACAGGAGGCGGGGGACACAATGTTTACCCAGGTTCGGGCCCTCTCTATGGAGGTAATACCCTACTTCCTGCTTGATTGATCTTGATGATATGAGTATTACAAGAGTTGATCTACCACGAGATCGTAGAGGCTAAACCCTAGAAGCTAGCCTATGATCATGATTGTTCTCGTCCTACGGACTAAACCCTCCGGTTTATATAGACACCGGAGGGGGCTAGGGTTACACAGAGTCGGTTATAGATAAGGTAATCTACATATCCGAATTGCCAAGCTTGCCTTCCACGCAAAGGAGAGTCCCACCTGGACACGTGACGAAGTCTTCAATCTTGTATCTTCATAGTCAAACAGTGTAGCATAAGCATATAGTCCGGCCGTCCGAGGACCCCCTAATCCAGGACTCCCTCACCTACTGCAGGAGCTACTGCAGATGTTATGAATGTCTGGTAGGCTCGATCTGATGACTACTCAATAGTTCAGTGTGCCATGCTATAAGGCCTGGAACCGAGACTTCAAAGATGTTTTGAATGCCACAAAGCATATGAGATGTTCCAAGAACTGAAGTTGATATTTCAAGCAAATGTTCGGGTTGAGAGATATGAAGTCCCCAACAAGTTCTATAGCTATAAGATGGAGGAGAACAGTTCTGTCAGTGAACACATATTGAAAATGTCTGGGTAACATAACCAATTGACTTAGTTAGGAATTGACCTTCCAGTCGACAGTGTTATTGACAGAGTTCTTCAGTCACTGCCACCAAGCAATAAAGGCTTTGCGATGAACTATAATATGCAAGGGATGACGAAAATGATCCCCGAGCTCTTCGCGATGCTGAAATCTGCGGAGGTAGAAATCAAGAAAGAGCATCAAGTGTTGATGGTTAACAAGACAACTAGTTTCAAGAAAAAGGGCAAGGAAAAGAAAGGAACTTCAAGAAGAATGGCAAGCAAGTTGCCGCTCCTTTGAATAACCCAAAGCTGGACCCAAGCCTAAAATTGAGTGCTTCTACTTCAAAGGAAATAGTCACTGGAACCGGAACTGCCCCAAATACTTGGCGGATAAGAAGAATGGCAAACTGAACAAAGGTATATTTGATATACATGTTATTGATGTGTACTTTACTAATGCTCGTAGTAGCGCCTGGGTATTTGATACTGGTTTGGTTGCTCATATTTGTAACTCAAAATAGGAGCTACGGAATAAATGAAGATTGGCTAAGGACGAGGTGACAATGCACGTCGGGAATGGTTCCAAGGTCGATGTGATCGCCATCGGCTTGCTACCTTTACATATACCCTCAGGGTTAGATTTAGACCTCAATAATTGTTATTTGGTGCCAGCGTGGAGCATGAACATTATATCTGGATCTTGTTTAATGCTAGATGGTTATTCATTTAAATCAGGGAATAATGGTTGTTCTATTTATATGAGTAATATCTTTTATGGTCATGTACCTTCGATGAATGGTCTACTCTTGTTGAATCTCAATCGTAGTGATACACATATTCATAATATTGATGCCAAAAGATGCAAAGTTGATAAATAGTGCAACATACTTGTGGCACTACTATTTAGGTCATATTGGTGTAAAGCACATACAGAAACTTCATGCCGATGGACTTCTGGAATCACTTGATTATGAATCATTTGATACTTGCGAACCATGCCTCATGGGTAAGATGATTAAAACTCCGTTCTCCGGAACAATCAAGCGAGCTAATGACTTATTGGAAATAATAAATACTGATGTATGCGGTTCGATGAGTGTTGAAGCACGCGACGAGTATCGTTATTTTCTAACCTTCACAGATAATTTAAGTAGCCATGGGTATATCTACTTAATGAAAGACAAGTCTGAAACATTTGAAAAGTTCAAGGAATTTCAGAGTGAATTCGAGAATCATCGTAACAAGAAAATAAAGTTTCTACGATCTGATCACGGAGGTGAATATTTGAGTGATGAGTTTGGCCTTCATATAAAACAATGTGGAACTATTTCACAACTCACTCCACCTGGAACACCACAGCGTAATGGTGTATCTAAATGTCGTAATTGTACTTTATTAGATATGGTGCATTCTATAATGTCTCTTACCGATTTGCCTTTATCATTTTGGGGTTATGCATTAGAGACAGACGCATTCACGTTAAATGGGGCACCATCTAAATATGTTGATACGACACCGTATGAACTATGGTTTGGCAAGAAACCTAAGCTGGCATTTCTTAAAGTTTGGGGATGCGATGCTTATGTCAAAAGGACACAACCTGATAGGCTTGAACCCAAATTGGAGAAGTGTGTCTTCATAGGATACCCTAAAGAAACTATTGGGTACACCTTCTACCACAGATCCGAAGGCAAGATCTTTGTTGCTAAGAATGTGTCATTTCTAGAGAAGGAGTTTCTCTCGAAAGAAGTGAGTGGGAGGAAAGTAGAACTCGATGAGGTAGTTGTACATACTCTCTAATTGGAAAGTAGTACATCAGAGAAAACAGTTCCCGCGATGCCGAAATGAACTAGAGAGGAAGCTAATGATGATGATCATGAAACTTCTATTCAAGTTACTACTGAGCCTCGTAGGTCGACCAGAACACATACCGCACCAAAGTGGTATGGTAATCCTGTCTTGGAAGTCATGTTGTTAGACAACGGTGAATCTACAAACTATGAAGAAGCAATGATGAGCCCAGATTCCAACAAATGCCTTGAGGCCATGAAATATGAGATAGGATCCATGTATGAGAACAAAGTATGGACTTTGGTGGACTTGCCCGATGATCGGAAAGCCATTGAGAATAAATGGATCTTCAGGAAGAAGACAGATGTTGATGGTAATATCATTGTCTACAAAGCTCGGCTTGTACAAAAGGTTTTTGACAAGTTCAAGGGGTTGACTACAATGAGACTTTCTCACCCATAGCGATGCTTAAGTTTGTCCGAATCATGTTAGCTATTGCCGCATTTTATGATTAGGAAATCTGGCAAATGGACATAAAAACTGCATTCCTTAACAGGTTTCTTAGAGAAGAGTTGTATATGATGCAACCAAAAGGTTTTGTCGATCCTAAAGGTGCTAACAAAGTGTGCAAGCTCCAGTGATCCTTTTATGGAATGGTGCAAGCATATCGGAGTTGGAATATACGCTTTGATGATGTGATCAAAGCATATGGTTTTATATAGAATTACAGAGAAGCATGTATTTACAAGAAAGTGAGTGGGAGCTGTGTAGCATTTCTGGTGTTATATGTGGATGACCTATTACTGATTGGAAATGATACCGAATTTCTCAATAGCATAAAAGGATATTTGAATGAGAATTTTTCAATGAAGGACCTTGGTGAAGCTGCTTATATATTGGGCATTAAGATGTATAGGGATAGATCGAGACGCTTAATAGGACTTCCACAAAGCACATACCTTGACAAAGTTCTGAAGAAGTTCAAAATGGACCAGTCAAAGAAAGGATTCTTGCCTGTGTTGCAAGGTGTGAAATTGAGTCACACTCAAAGTCCGACCACGACAGAAGATAGAGAGAAAATGAAAAGTCATTCCCTATGCGTCGACCATTGGTTCTATTATGTATGCCATGTTGCGTACCAGACTTGATGTGTGCCTTCCCATAACTTTGATAGGGAGGGACCAAAGTAATCCAGGAGTGGGTGACTGGACAGCGGTCAAGAATATCCTGATGTACCTGAAAAGGACCAAGGATATGTTTCCTGTTTATGGAGGTGACGAAGAGCTCATCGTAAAAGGTTACATCGATGCTAGCTTCAACACAGATCCAGATGACTCTAAGTCACAAACCGGATACGTATTTATATTGAATGGTGGAGCTGTCAGTTGGTGCAGTTCCAAGCAGAGCGCCGTGGAGGGATCCACGTGTGAAGCGAAGTACATAGCTGCTTTGGAAGCAGTGCATGAAGGATTCTGGACGAAGGAGTTCATATCTGATATGTGTGTTATATCCAGTGCATCGGGTCCAATGACAATCTTTTGTGAAAACACTGGAGCAATTGCCTTAGTGAAGGAATCCAAGTTTCACAAGAGAACTAAACACATCAAGAGACGCTGCAACTCCATTAGTCAAAAGGTCAAGGATGGAGACACAGAAATTTGCAAAATACGTACGGATCTAAATGTGGCAGACCCATTGACTAAACCTCTTCCGCAGGCAATACATGATGAGCACTAAGACTCCATATGTGTTAGATTCATTACTATGTAATCTAGATTATTGACTCTAGTGCAGGTGGGAGACTGTTGGAAATATGCCCTAGAGTCAATAATAAATTGGTTATTATTATATTTCCTTAATCAGGATAAAGTTTTATTATTCATGCTAGAATTGTTATTGATTAGAACCTTAAATACAGGTGTGACTACATTAGCATATGCCAAGTCCCTAGTATGCCTCTACTAAACTAGCTCGTTGATCAGAAGATGGTTAAGGTTTCCTCACCATAGACATGAGTTGTCATTTGATAATGGGATCACATCATTAGGAGAATGATGTGATGGACAAGACCCATCTGTTAGCTTAGCATATGATCATTCAGTTTATTGCTACTGCTTTCTTAAACTCAAATACATACTCCTTCGACCAGGAGATCATGCAACTCCCGGCTACCGAAGGAATACCTTATGTGCTATCAAATGTCACAATGTAGATGGGTGATCATAAAGATGCTCTATGGGTATCTCTGAAGGTATCTGTTGAGTTGGCATGAATCGAGATTGGGATTTGTCACTCCGTATGACGGAGAGGTATCTCTGGCCCTCTCGGTAATACATCATCACAAGAAGCTTGCAAGCAAAGTGACTAAGAAGTTAGTTACAAGATGATGTATTACGGAATGAGTAAAGAGACTTGCCGCCAACGAGATTGAACTAGGTGTAAAGATACCAACGATCGAATCTCGGGAAAGTAACATACCGATAGACAAAGGGAACTATGTATGTTGTCACAAAGGTTTAACCGATAAAGATCTCAGTAGAATATGTAGGAACCAATATGGGCTTCCATGTCCCGCTATTGGTTATTGACCGGAGAAGCGTCTCGGTCATGTCTACAACAATCTCGAACCCATAAGGTCCGCACGCTTAAAGTTCATTGACAATATAGTATTTATATGAGTTATGTATGTTGGTGATCGAATGTTGTTCGGAGTCCCAAATGAGATCATGGGCATGACGAGGAGATACAGAATGGTCTGGAGGTAAAGATTGATATATGGGATAATAGTGTTTGGTCTCCAGAAGGGTTCCCAAATTCACTGGAAGGGGTTTCGGATGTTTCCCGAAATGTTCTAGTGCGAGAAAACTTTTTTGGCCAAGGGGTAAAGCCCACGGGGCTTTAGGAAGGTGCAAAAGGAAGTTTTGCGGAGGCCAGGGGCCAGACACTAGGGACCATGGCGTCTTGGGCCAGACGCAAAGGACCCTGGTGTCTGGTCCTAGAGTCCGAGAAGGACTCTTGCCTTTCAAGCTAAACCGACTTTGAGGAGGCTCTTTCTCTAAGAAATGACCCAAGGGCTCAACATATAAATAGAGGGACACAACTAGCACCCGGAACACATCAAGATTCACCAAGTCGCGTGCCGGCAACCGTGCCCCCTCTTGTTTATCCTCCGTCATAGTTTCCATTGTGCTTGGTGAAGCCCTGCGAAGATTGTTCTTCACCACCACCATCACCACGCCGTCGTGCTACCGGAACGCAACTACTACTTCGCCTCTCTTGCTAGATTGAGAAGGCAAGGACATCATTGATCTAGACGTGTGCTGAACGCGGAGGTGATGTATGTTCGGTACTTGATTGGGGTGGATCATGAAGGTGTACGACTACATCAACCGCGTTGATAAATGCTTTAGGTCAAGGATCTACAAGGGTATGTAGATGCTCTCCCCTCTCATAGCTATACATCTCCATGGATAGATATTGCGTGTGCGTAGAATTTTTTTTGTTTTACATGCAACGTTCCCCAACAACTTGTTGTTCTATGATTGATGTTGCTATTACTTTTCTATGCTTAATGCTTGTCACTAGGGCTCGAGTGCCATGATTTTAGATCTGAACCGTTTATGTTTTCACCATTATATATATGTTCCTGATCCCATCTTGCCAGTTATATGCACCTATTACGTGTTATGATCCGCATACCCCAAAGTGACAACAATTGGGCTTCTTTCCGGTGATTACCATAATTTGAGGAGTTCATGCATTCACTATGTGTTAATGCTTTGTTCTAGTTCTCTATTAAAAGGAGGCCCTAATATCCATTAGTTTCCTTATGGACCCCACTGACACGGAAGGGTGGGACAAAAAAGATGTCATGCAAGTTCTTTTCCATAAGAATGTATGACTATTTACGGAATACATGCCTACATTACATTGATGAACTGGAGCTAGTTTTGTGTCGCCCTAGGTTATGACTGTTATATGATGAATATTATCCAACGTTATCACCGATCCAATGCCTACGAGATTTTCACATATTGATCTTGCTAAGTTACTACTATTGCTGCTACTATTACAACTGCTACCAAACTACTGCTACTACTATTACCATTACTATTGTTGTTACTATTATTGCTACTGCTATCAAACTATCATACTACTGTGCTACTGATCACTTTGTTGTAGATATTTAGTCTTCAAGTGAGGTTTAATTGATAACTCAACTACTAATACTTACAAATATTCTTTGGCTCCCCTTGTGTTGAATCAATAAATTTGGGTCGAATACTCTACCCTAAAAAATTGTTGCGATCCCCTATACTTGTGGGTTATTAGTGTTTGGTATAACACTTCATGGTCTCCTTGCTCCTAGACTCACGGGTGCTTGATCTCCATGATCCTGGGTACCTGTAGGGATGAAGATCACCGACAAGACAAGAGAGATCTACACGGAACAATTTTATTTCACACATATAGGACATTATGTCAAATTCTTCCGTTGATCCCCTCAAAAATTACCTTGGGTTGCAAGGCTCATGCCTCAACCCATACCATTCTAAACTACTCACACAGTAAACATTAAGGAACACAACTTGAGATTGATTAATTCTAATATGTCTTGGGTTGCAAGGCTCATGCCTCAACCCATACCATTCTAAACTACTCACACAGTAAACATTAAGGAACACAACTTGAGATTGATTAATTCTAATATGTCTTACAATGGATGCCTTGTGAGATGCATGATTACAAGTATGAACTAGATGGGAGAGCACTATGGTGGTGGTGGAGATGTCTATGGTGATGGAGATGGTGGCGGCTAGGGTTTGTGGATGAAGATGATGATGAAGAGGTTCTGGCTTGTATGCTCGTCTCTCTATTGACATTTCGATGGGGTCCCTTTAGTAAAAGTTGTTCAGGTGCACAATCTTCCTTGAAACCCATGCCAAAGGCACGCTCATACGAGTGCTCGCGCCCGTATGGAATGCTGTCTTTTGCTCTATTTCTACAGAGACGCCTCCTGTTGACTCCTTCCTCCATTCTCCTTCCATTTTGTTTCCACGCGTGATTTCTTCCCTTTTTAGCCCATTTTCCTGTGGAAACACATCAAAAAGAGGATTTGTGGGATCATTTGCATTCATTGGTCATTAGTAGAAATATCAGAGCAAATATCTCTTTTTAAATGAAATATCTCGGTTTAAACAAAGGTGAAATGAGTGTGGAAATATCACTCATCAGTCATGACCATGCATAGATAGATTTTTGAAGAAAAAATATTTTCTTGAAGGGTTTGATCTCAGGTTCAACAAGAAGCAAGTGAAGATAAACTCGGCAAATTTGAACCTAACAAGTTCGGAAAATTTTGTAAGTAAAATTTGATGAAAAAATGCATCGTATAAACAAACCCTTTGAACTGAACAGGAGAGGGTTCATCCCGATCTCTCTACCCTAACTTGGTGATAGAGATCAACTACGGTGAAGCAGTGAAAGGGGTTACCACGTCGAGGAGGACCAAATGTGTCAAGTTTCCATCGAAGTTGCACGGTGGAGCTCCTCGCCGGACTTTCTTCAAGAACAGGATCTGACGGTGGTGAGAGATGAGGTCAATGGATTTGAAGGAGATGAACCGAACGAAGACGTTGCCAGAGGGATATTTATAGTGGTAGTAGTAAACCACCTCGGCAAAATCGATGGCCCACAGCAAAGGAAGTTCCACATTCAATGGGCATAATCACAATCGTGGAGATCGTGGGGCACGTGGCAACCGTTTTCTGCGAGAAACTTGGGAGAAGAACGGGAGATCAAAAGGTTTGAAAGGGCTTATGCCAAAACAGATAAACATTTGAAGTGCATCTCTTTCGCGAGAAAGAATGTCGGAAAGAATGTACTTTAGATCAAGTTGCACACTTATGACAGACATCATAGACTTAGGCAAGTGAGAATATAGAGGAAACATGGCCCGAAACAAATTCACTCAGCCAGAAAATAAAACAGGATAATTAGCTCTAAGTGAAATGTTCATCGGATCACAAGAACCAACGTGGGGAACGAAGGGAAACATAGGAAATAAATGTGAATGAAACAAGCTAACACAGCAATAGATAAAACAAACAAACAAAAAACAAGCAGATAAAAATGCATCTCGGGGCTAAGGATGGACGAATTGATGACCCTGAGATAATTCCTGCAAGAAGAATTAGTTTGATTTCACCACCCACACTTTTGTGGGAAGTGGAAACCTCATTCGTAATGGTCGAGGAGGAAATGGTTTCTTCTGATATCCTCTGGATATCACCTATGTAGTACAAGTGTAATCATATGAATATGCATTGAAGTTGTTTCCAAAGAGGTGAACATAATGATTTGAAGAAATACGCACGTACTCCTTCTGATGAGAGTTCAACTAGTTCACGTTTGAACGATATGTAGCTTTACTCCATCAGTGATATTCATCACCTCGAAGAGAGTTGCCCTGCATGGTCAGGTTAGTAGAAACAGAGAGATTTTCGATGATTGATTTCTTCATCGAGACTTGCTTCTTGGGTGAACTTTTTCTATAGTTTTTTTTACGTACCAGGTGCAAACCTTACCATTCTATTGCTTGAAGAACTTGTAGTCAGAGTCATCAGACTCATCAACGTCAACAAGAATGGGACAATTATTATATCCTGAGAGTATTGTAGGTTTGAGAGTTTTGTACTTGGCAAGAACCCAACTTGTTCGAGGATATTGCTCTGGGCTCCAGTATGTTCCATCTGTATTGAGTTTTCTCTCGAAACCCAATCCTTCTTTCCTGGGATTTTTGTGCAGAATAGACTTCTTGATTACATCACATAGAGAATATTGCTCCGAGGTCCAGTATGTTCCATGTGTCTTGAGTTTTCTCTCGAAACCAATCCTTCTTTCCTGGGATTTTTGTGAAGAATAGACTTCTTGAGCACATCACATAGTGTCTGATGTCCCTTGAGGCTTTTCAACATGCCTATCTCAAGCAAGTTCTTTAATCTGGAATTTTCATCAGAGATTGCAAAAAGTTCCTCACTGTAGGGGTTAGATTCAACATTCATAATAGTTGCAATTTTATCAGGGACAACATCGATGTTTCAGCAGTGAGTTAGCATTGTCACGTTCTACACATTTTGTGCATGGAGGCACAAAATCGTCAGGAAGTTATTTAGTTTGCTCAACAAAGAGAGAAGCCTTTTCTTTGGCAAGCTCATCATAAGAATCTTCTCGTAATTCGAGTTCTTGATTCCTAGACAGTCGTGTGATAAACTCTCATAATGAAACGAAAGAGAATTGCAATAGTTGGAAATATCATCAAGGGTTGAAGAAAGAGCTTCATGCTCTTCAGTCAACTCTTGATTTTTCTCCATCTCTTTGACAAGCAAGACTTCATATTTCCTGAAGTTTTTCTCAAGTCTTTCAAGAGCATCTTGTTGAGATTTAGCCATCAATGTTTTGCATAGGCTACATTCTCTGGAGAGAATGTATTCAGGTTGATGGATTTTTGGCATTTTGATGATACCCGGTCTCTTGAAGCTTTTGCCATGAGGTAGAGTGCAGTTGGCTCATCATCAATTGATGCATCATCATCGACTTCTGAATGGTTTGATGATTCATATGACTCATATGCTACATGTTGGAAATATGCCCTAGAGGTATAAATACATTGGTTATTATCATATTTCCCTGTTCATGATAATCGTTTATTATCCATGCTAGAATTTTATTGATCGGAAACAGATACATGTGTGGAGACATAGACAACAACGTGTCCCTAGTGAGCCTCAATTAGACTACCTCGTTGATCAAATATGGTTAAGGTTTCCTAACCATAGACATGAGTTGTCATTTGATAATGGGATCACATCATTAGGAGAATGATGTGATGGACAAGACCCAACAGTAAGCATAGCATTTGATCATATTAGTTCACTGCTACTACATTATTCATGTCAAGTATCTGTTCCTAGACCATGGGATCATGCAACTCCCTGACATCGGAGGAATGCCTTATGTGTATCAAACGTCACTTAGTAACTTGGTGATCATATAGGTACTATACAAGTGCCTCTGAGGGTGTCTATTGGGTTAGCATGGATCAAGATTGGGTTTTGTCACTCCGTATGACGGAGAGATATCTTTGGGCCCTCTTGGTAATACAATGATACGTCTCCAACGTATCTATAATTCTTTATTGTTCCATGCTGTTATATTATCATTCTTGGATGTTTTACATTCATCTTATAGCAATGTTACATCACTTTTTGGGACTAACCTATTGACATAGTGCCAAGTGCCAGTTGTTGTTTTCTTCTTGTTTTTTATATCGCAGGAAATCAATATCAAACAGAGTCCGAACGCAGCGAAACTTTTTTGGATTTTTTTGGACCATAAGACATCCAGTGGGCCAAAGAAGTACCGAAGAGGGCCCCCGAGATGAGCACAAGACACTTGGGCACACCTGGAGGCCCAGGCGCGCCCTGGTGGGTTCTGCCCACCTCAGTGACCTCTTGCACCGCCTCTTTGTTCTATAAATACCCCAATATTCCAGACACCCTAGCAGAGTCGACGAAAATCAATTCCAGTCGTCACAAGTTCCAGAACCACCAGATCCAATCTAAACACCATCACGGAAGTACTCATCATCCTCATTGGTGCCTCTCCGATGATGCGTGAGTAGTTCATTTTAGACCTATGGGTCCGTAGTTAGTAGCTAGATGACTTCCTCTCTCTCTCTTGATTCTCAATACGATGGTCTCATGGACATCTATTCGATGTAACTCTTTTTGCGGTGTGTTTGTTGGGATCCGATTAACTTTGAGTTTATGATCAGATCTATGTTTTTATCCATGAAAGTTATTTGAGTCTCTTTGATCTCTTATATGGATGATTACCTATAGCCTCGTATTTCTTCTTCGAATCTTTGGTTTAGTTAGGCCAACCAGATCGATTTTTCTTGCCATGGGAAGAGGTGCTTTGTGATGGGTTCGATCTTACGGTGCTTGATCCCAGTGACAGATGGGGAACCGATACGTATGTATCGTTGCAATTAAGGATAAGAAGATGGGGTCTATTTCTACATAAATAGATCTTGTCTACATCATGTCATCTTTCTTATTGCATTACTCCGTTCCTCCATGAACTTAATACACTAGATGCATGCTGGATAGCGGTCGATGTGTGGAGTAATAGTAGTAGATACAGGAAGGAGTCGGTCTACTAATATTGGACGTGATGCCTATATAATGATCATTGCCTGCATATCATCATGATTATTTGAAGTTCTATCAATTGCCCAACAGTAATTTGTTTACCCATTGTATGCTATTTTTCTCGGGAGAAGCCACTAGTGAAATCTACGGCCCCCGGGTCTCTTCTTAGTTATATTTGCCTTCTAGATCTATTTTTATTTGCTTTTATTTTCACATCTATTAATCCAAAAATACAAAAATACCTTGCTGCAATTTTTAGTTATTTATTTTATCTTGCATTCCCGCGAGATCTATTTATCCAATCTACTACAATTTTATCTATCTTTTTACCGTGACGGTTTGACAACCCCTCTGTTACGTCGGATTGCCAGTATTTGTTCTTTGTGTGTAGGAGTAGTTTACGTGGTTTTGCGTGGTTCTCCTACTGGTTCGAGAACCTTGGTCACATCACCGAGGGAAATACCTACCATTGTTGTGTTGCATCATCCCTTCCTCTTCGGGGAAATACCGACATAGTTCAAGCAAACATCAAAAGGAACTTCTGGCACCGTTGTCGGGGAGGATCTAGTCAAGATAATCTCCCGACAACTCGCCAATTTCTGGCGCCGTTGCCGGGGAGACATCATCAACATCTACCAGGTTCCTTATCACAAATCTCATCTCCTTAAAGTTTACATTATTTGCCTCTCATTTTCCTGTCCCCCACTTCACAAAAATTTGCCATTTTTATTCGCCTTCTTTTTCGTTTGCCTTTTTTCTCGTCATATCTCATGTTTACTTGTGCTACCATGTTCCTTCTATGTTCTTGCATCTTTGCTTGCCAAAAATCTATTGATATGGATCCTCATCCACTTGCTAATCTTTTCAGAAGATCCAATTATGATGAACCCATTGCTAGTGAATTGAGTTCACTAGATTATCTTTATGATGTTTTGGTTGAGATTTATGAATCTGAAAATTGTGATGAAGTGTTAAACAAAGGAATTTATAAAGTGATTCACGATGGCTCCTTGAATGAAAAGCATGATTGCAATGATGTTATTCTAAATTCCGTTAATGTCAGTTGCGTTAGTGATATGCAAAACCCCAAGCTTGGGGATGCTTGTATTGCTATGTCTACTACTTATTGCAATGATCATGATTGGGGTGTTAATGACTCTTACGATCTTGAAAATTTATTTAAACCTCATGATGAATATTCTTGCGATAATATTAAGAGTGTGTTTGAAAGAGTGTCAACTTTAGCTAAAAATAATCCCACTTATTTGGAGAGTGTTCAATCTTATGAATTTTTTTATAAGAGTGGGCTTGGAGAGGTCATGACTTTATTTGATTATAATCCCACCACTTTGGAAGAGTGTCAAATTTGCATGCATGTGAATCGTTAAGAGAATATTTTATGTCATGGTTATATTGTTGAATTTGATTATGATCCTACATGCAGTTATAATGAGAGAGGAAAATATGGTTGTAGAAATTTTCATGTTACTAAATTACCTCCTGTTATTTTGAGATCGTCAATGTTTTATTCCTCTTCTTTGCATATGTTAGATGTTTCTTGTCTTGATAATTTGTTTGCTTATAAAATTCCTATGCATAGGAACTACGTTCGAATTAAATGTGTTTGTAATATGTTTCTTGATGCTCACTTTGTGTTTCAATTCTTATCTTTCGTCTGAGCATCTTTGAAATATTAAGCCTATCTTAATGGCTATAAAGAAAGAGCTTGTTGGGAGGCAAACCAACTTGTATCTTTTTTATTTTTGGTTTTATTGCTGTTTTCCATAAGATACCCAATTATGCCTCTATTTATATGTGTTTTTGTGGTTTAAATTAGTGTTTGTTCCAAGCAAAGCCTTTTGGGATGATTTGGGTGATAGTTGATTTGATCTTGCTGAAAAACAACAACTTTTGCGCTCAGAAAAATTCCCATTTTTAATGGAAGAGTGCTTTTGAGTTGATTCTTCTTGCAGAATATTAATATACAAATTGCCCACGTTGTCCTAATTTTTCAAAAAAATTGGAGTTACAGAAGTATTCGAAGTTCCCTGATTACTACATACTCTTCTATTTTTGACAGATTCCGTTTTCGTTGTGTTATGTGCTTGTTTTAATGATTCTATTGTTTCCTTTGAAGAGTTTTTGCCATGGAAAAGTTAAAATACAGTAGATATAATATAATAAAAAAATATGAATGGGTTTGCAACAGTACTTAAAGTAGTGATTTGATTTCTTATACTATCGGATCTCACCAAGGATTTGTTGAGTTTTGTGTGATTGAAGTTTTCAAGTTTTGGGTGAGATCGCGTTGGATGAAGGAACAAAGACTAGCAAAATGCTAAGCTTGGGGATGCCCGAGGCACCCCATGATAATATTCAAGAAGTATCAAGCAACTAAGCTTGGGGATGCCCACGAGTGGCATCCCCTCTTTCTTCTAACAACCATCAGTATTTTAATTGGAGCTATATTTTTATTCGTCACAAATTATGAGTTTTTCTTGGAGCATCTTGTATGATATGAGTCTTTGCTTGTTTTACTTTGTGTTTTAAGTTATTTATCCTTGTTGTATACACCTAGTTGAGGGAGCCAAAATTATGCAATGACTTGTTAGAATTCCTCTCTATGCTTCACTTAAATCTTTATGAGCTATGGAATTGCTCTAGTGCTTCACTTATATCTTTTTGAGCACTGTGTGCTTTGCTATTTTTGAAGAAATGCTCTCATACTTCACTTAGATTTATTTGAGAGTTAGTAAAGAAATTAAGAAATTCTCTCTTGCTTCACGTAATTTATTTTGAGAGAAGAAAATTTTTCTGCTCATGTTCTTCACTTAAATTTGTTTGAGCTATTAAAAGCAACATATGAAACTAGTCCCAAAGTGATAGATATCCAAGAAGGATATTATAAAAACTTTCATGAAGATCATTGGACAAAATAAACTTGATTCTTTGTAATAGTTTTGTGATATGATGATAGTGATATGTGAGTCATGTTGATGAGTAATTATGCTTTAGTAAGAATATTGATGTTAAGGTTTGTGATTCCCTATGCAAGAACGAAAGTCAATAGTTATGAAATGATATTACATCCTACTTGTGGTGCATTATTCGGTGATAATTATGCTTAATGCTTGCTTATGAGATTTTTTGTTTCTTGGTTGGTTGTTTCCCAATCTTTTGCTAGCCTTCATTTGCACCAAGTATGATCACTACTTGTGCATCCAAAATCCTTTAAACCAATTTTTGCCACATGCGCCCACTATACCTACCTATATGCGGCATTCTTTTGCCGTTCTAAGCAAATTTGTATGTGCCATCTCTAAATTTTAAAATAAATTTCTCTTTTCTGTGCTCGTACCGCTCATGAAACGGTAGGGGTGGCTGATATATTTCCATGCTAGATATGTTATTCTCAAGATGAGTGTTTATTCACTTGTCATTGCACGAGAGTATGACAAAGGTATTAGGGATGCCCAGTCCAAAATGAAAAATGAATTTACTTTACGTTGTCAAATAGTAAATTCCTTGGAAAGTGTTGGTAAGGAGGGCACCCGTGGATACAGTTAGCCATCGAAAGTGAAAGTATGGTGGAAAAAGGAACAAACTTTATTTTCTATTTGGGAACCGCCTATGATATATCTATCATGGAAAGTATTGGGAACAACTTGATCGTTTTTGTTGACAAGAAAAGCATGCCACCCAAAATGTTTTATCTCTATTTTTTCATTCGAGCTCTGGCACCTCTACAAATTCCTACTTCCCTCTCCGAAGGGCCTTTCTATTTACTTTATGCAATTTTTATTTTACCTGAGTCTACATCTTCTCTTATAAAGCACCAACTAAGGGGCACTATGATTGTACTTCGGCATTGGGTGTAGCTAATATGCGAGTATGTTTCATGAATGGATCAATGATTGAGCATAATGGGCTAGGGATAACTTGCTTTAGTGTTGATATTTTAAAAGACATGGTTGCTTGTTGATATGCTTGAGTATTAAAGTCTTCATGTCAAAACTAGACTATTGCTTTATGTCAGTGTTCTGGGAACGGGGGTACCCAGACTTGCCTGCCTGCGGTCCACGGCATAGCTCCATCGACGGCCTGGCATGGCCCAGCTTCGGCATCGACAACTCAAGACCCTCGCGAGGGGCCAAGCCTCGCGAGGGGCCAAGCCTCGCGAGGCAGAGGACACCAAGACCTCCAAGGGGAGCAGCCTCCACAGGCTGGCTCCAGAGGAGCGGAGATTTCTATGCAGGGCTCACCTCGTGAGGTTAGGGTGACGTGAGCCATGACAATCAAGGCCAGGCGGGCGCCAGTGGGCGCAGTGTACCAGTTTCCTCTTTGGTGCAAAGGAGGCAAGCAGTAGGCGCGGAGTCCCGAGGAAGCAGCCAAAGGTTTCCATTCCCGTGCAACGAGACCGAGACCGCCAGGACGACAGGAGGGAGGTCATCGCCGAGCCCGCCATGGCATCATGACCAGAGGCTTTTGCAAGCGAAGACCACTTTCGTCGGGATAAGTTGTACTAGTTGTCTCCTTCCCGCTTTCATTTGGGAAGAGGACCAAGGCCACTATAAATAGGACCTAGCCACCACCATGGGCGGGACGAGGACGGACCAAGTCGACCGCATCCATTCCACCCTCACTAGCTCACTCAAAGCAGGAGTAGGGTTTTACACCTCAAGGTGGCCCGAATCTGGGTAAACTGATGTGTCCCCTTTCCTTCGAGTTCGACACACTAGGCTATAAGATGGCGAGTAGGCAGACTGGGGAGGTTGAGATCTCCGCACGTACCCCAGAGTTTGAACATCTCAAGGTATTGGGGAACCCGAAATCCGACATTTGGCGCAGCATGTAGGGGTGCATCGGAGCCTCTCTTCCGTCGGTCGTTTCGCCGCTGCTCCACCGCTTCCATGGCTGACGCGCGTCGAGCTCGTGCTGATCGTCGGGCCGCTCTCGCCACCCGCATCACTCCGATAGCACCGGCGGGCGACAGCTGTCCTCACCGCCCCCCGTCACCGGTGGCAAACGCTGCCACGGGCCCTGCGGGCCACGAGCAACAGGCCTCTTCACTGCATCCTTCCGTGCTCCACGATAGACGCACCGCCACTCTGTCGTTGACTCCGGCTGCTTCGTCCTCCCATGCTCGTCGTTGCCCAGCGAACGCACAGGCCGCTCTGCTCATGGTACGCGAGCTCCTGCGCTACCGCCCGGTCGACGACCTCTATGAGGACTGGCTCGACCGCATCACCGAGATCGTCAGCGCTGCTAAAGATTCTGCTGCACCGTCTCGCTCGTTGCCTCAACCACCACCTGCTGCGGGAGACGTACCTCACGGGGCGCCTCCTCCACCTCCCAGGCAGGACGCCATCATCGAGACAAGGTGGGTGGCGCCTCGGCGTGATCCGCAGCATCAGGCGCCCGCGCGCGATGAAGCAAGCTGCCAGGTGGTGCAGCGGCCACAAGAAGATGCGTGTGCGCACCCGGCGCTGCCCCGACAAGACCGCGCACCACCTGTGATGGCAGCGCACGAGCACCAAGACCAGGCTCCACCTCCACGGCGGGCTCCCGTAACCACAGCAGGGTGCCACGCGTTCATTCTGGAGTTGCGCAGTGTCGTCTGGTCGGGGAAGTTCAAGCCCGACCTGCCTCCACGCTATGATGGCACCGCCGACCCTGCTGAGTTTTTGCAGCCTACGAGCTGAGCATTGAGGCGGCCAGCGGCGATGAGAAGGTTATGGCGAACTGGTTCCCCATGGCCCTCAAGGACGGCGCACGCTCCTGGCTCCCGAACCTCACCGCAGGATCATCTCCTCCTAGGATGGAGCGCTTCATCACCAACTTCCAGGGCACTCACAACCGCCCGCCGGACATGCGTGACTTGCGACGCATCAAGCAGCAACCAGGAGAGACCCTGCAGAAGTACATCCAACACTTCAACAATGTTTGCCTCAAGATCCCCAAGGTGTCGGACGAGGCCATCATCTCTGCGTTCACTGATGGCGTCCGTGACGTCAAGAGGAAGGAGGAGCTCGCCATACACGAAGACCTGTGCACGGCCCTGGAGATGTTCAACATGGCAGCCAAGTGCGCAAGAGCTGAGGAGGGACGCCTCTCCCTCCTCGAGCTCCCTAACGCAGACCCAGAAGACAAGAAGGCCAAGGCCAAGGACGTGAAGCGCAAGGGAGCGACCGTACTCGCAGCCGAGCCAGAGATGAAGCGCGGCTGTGATCACCCAGAGTCATCCAAGGGCAGCCGCCCGTTCTGCGTCTTCCACAATGTGCACAGCCACAACACCAATGGCTGCCAGGAGCTCAGGGCCATCCGTGACGGGTGCGTTGGTCGTTGCCTCGAGTGCAATGATCGAGGCTATGGCCGCGGAGGAGGCCAAGGTGGAGGAAGTTGGGACGGCTGTGACCATCATTAGGAGTGGAGCGACCAGCCTCGAGAGGACTGTTGGCAGGGCCAGCCTCGTGAGTGTGCCTGGAGGGATCAGCCTCGCGAGGAACGTCCTCATGGTAATACTGGCCTTCCCATGCTGCCGCCGCCACCAAGAAGGAACGAGGACCACCACCTGGACGAGGGGGCTGGGGGCTTCCAGGAGCCTCGTGCCATCACTTGCATCCTGGGAGGCTCCCAGTTCCCAACCTCTCATCACATCTTCAAGCAGTTCGCGCGCAAGTTGAACGTGGCCCTCCCCAAGCTCGAGGCAACGCGCCCGATCAAGTGGTCCAAGTAGGCCATCACCTTTGACTCCTCCGACGAGCTCAAGTGCATGGCCACGCCGGTGCGCTCCCAATGCTCTGCTCGCCCATCATCAGCAATGTACTCGTCACCAAGACACTCATTTATGGCGGTGCATGCCTCAATGTTCTCTCTATCTAGACGTTCAACAGGTCCAAGTGCCGTATCACCAACTTCAGCCTACCAAGCCCTTCTCAGCCTATCAAACCGGGCAGGTCCGCCTCCCCTTCACCTTCGGCAAGCACGACAACTACCGCACCGAGCTCATCAAATTTGACGTCGCTGACATTCGCCTGTCATACAATGCCATCATCGAGTACCCAGCTCTCGCTAAGTTCATGACGGCAACGCACCACGACTACAACGTCCTCAAGATGCCAGGAAACTGCGGCATCATCATGGTCGCCTACGAAGAAAAGGACGCGGTGTGCTCTCTCGAGCGCGCCTACCAGGCTACAGCAGTCGAGAACCCAAATGACGAGGGTGCTCCCTGCCCCCCAGAGGTCGTCACGAAGAAGAAGAAGCAGTTGCTCCACCAAGGATCTTAGGAGGGTGGGGCGTCCGGCGGTGCCGCCTCAAGCCTTGCATCCGAGGATGGGGCGCCTTCCCCTCTTGCATAGGAAGGCGCACCTGATGCCCCTCTCAGGCTGGGCTTGGGGGCTCTCCTCTGGAGGGCCTCTGACCTGGCTAACGTCACGAGGGAGGCACTCGGGCACCATGTCGAGGCGTGCTTCACTGCGTGCTTCCATGAAGAAAGCGTAGGGCGCAAGGCACCAGGCGCTGAGGAGTTCATCACCAAGGCAACCAAGGAGATTCAGGAGGCGAGATTTATGCAGGGCGATCGCCACCCACAACCAGGCGCGGCACCCTGCCTAGGCAAGGACGAGGAGTTGCGCATCAGCGTTGACATCCTGGGGCTCAACAGGGCCGCGTCTTAGGAGCCCTTATGGCCATCCCGTGTTGGCCGATGCGAGGGTCCCCCTCACAGCTATGTTCGCATGCCCTTCGGTTTCCTGAACGTGGCTACCGCATGCCAGCGTCACATGCGGGGCATCCTGGCAGCTCAGGAGGCCAGGCACCAGGCGATCCAGGCGGAGATGGCGATTGATCCTCATGAGTCCCCTAGACCTCCAGAGCCTCCCGAGGTTCTGGGCTAGGGTAGCTCATGAGGAGCGACTTCTACAGCACGCGTCTTCCACTACTTCAACACCTCTTCAGCAACGGTACCAGGTGACATCTTTTAGTTTGTTCAGTTGGGGGCGCCCCTCGGGCTGCACTATCCCCAAGCCGTGTGGGCCTGTCCCTGCGACATGTATCCTTCTTTCATTCATCAGGACTGGCTTACCTCATTCCATGTGTTGTTATGGTTATCATCCGCATGCTTGGATGTCTATTACTTCTCGCGGCCTCTCCGTATTGCTGACCCGCCTTTTGCTCATCCGGCAACGGGGGCTACACATGCTGGCACGGCGCTTGTGCTTGGGTCCGTCCCTGCAATGCTGACAAATCTGAGAGATCAAGCTCTGGCTCGCGGCCTGCCCCGCGCATGTCACCTCACCAAGGCCACTATAAATAGGACCTAGCCACCACCATGGGCGGGACAAGGGCGGAACTAAGCTTGGGGATGCTGATACGTCCCCAATGTATCTATAATTTTTGATTGTCCCATGCTGTTATATTATCATTCTTGGATGTTTTACAATCATTTTATAGCAACTTTATATCATTTTTTGGGACTAACCTATTGACATGGTGCCAAGTGCCAGTTGCTATTTTCCGCTTGTTTTCTACAACGCATGAAATCAATATCAAATGGAGTCCAAACGCAGCAAAACTTTTTGTGGTTTTTTTAGACCAGAAGATATCCAGTGGGCCAAATAAGTATCGAAGAGGGGACCCGGGGTGAGCACAAGACACCTGGGCGCACCTGGAGGCCCAGGCGCGCCCTGGTGGGTTCTGCCCACCTTGGTGACCTCCCGCACCGCCTCTTTGTTCTATAAATACCCTAATATTCCAGAAACCCTAGGGGAGTTGACAAAAATCAATTCCAGCCGCCGCAAGTTCCAGAACCGCCATATCCAATCTAAGCACCATCCTCATTGTTGCCTCTCCGGTGATGCGTGAGTAGTTCATTGTAGACCTATGGGTCCGTAGTTAGTAGCTAGATGGCTTCCTCTCTCTCTCTCTCTCTCTCTCTCTCTCTCTTGATTCTCAATACAATGGTCTCTTGGAGATCTATTTGATGTAACTCTTTTCGCGGTGTGTTTGTTGGGACCCAATGAACTTTGAGTTTATGATCAGATCTGTCGGTGTTCTGGGAACGGGGGTCCCCAGACTTGCCTGCCTGCGGCCCACGGCGTGGCTCCACTAGTGGCCCAGTACGGAAGGTCTTCGTCAGCCAAACACTCAAGACCCTTGCGAGGGGCCAAGCCTTGCGTGGCATATGACACTAGGCCTCCTCAGGAGCGGCCTCACCAGGCAGGCTCGTGAGGGGGCATAGAGATCAAGGCAGGGATACTTCGTGAGGTTCCCATGACGCAAGCCATGACGACCAAAGTCAGCCGGGCGCCAGCGCGTGCAGTGTCCTCATTTCCCCTTTGGTGCAAAGGGGCAATCGCAGGCGCGGAGTACCGAGGCATCAGGGAAAGGTTTCCATATCGGTGCAAAAAGGCCAAGACCAGCAGGACGGCAGGACAAAGGACATCGTGGAGCCCAAGATGGTGTCACGACCAGCGCCTTTGATAGGCGAAGACCACCTTTAGTCAGGATAGCTTGTACTAGTTGTCCCCTTTCAAATTGGCCGTTGTTGGATCCCTTCCCGCTCAATATTTGGCGATAGGACCAGGGCCTCCATAAATACGACTAGCCACCACAGTAGAAACAAACAGACAGACAGAGAGACAGACGGAGAGACAGAAACGAACTCAGTCCATCCTCACACCCACCAAGCACAAGAACACCTCTCCTCAGGAGGTTGTTCTTCCCTTGTACTGTTCATCATCGGCCAAGAGGCAATCCACCACCACCACATTGGAGTAGGGTATTACACCAAAGTGGTGGCCTGAACCAGTATAAATCTTGTGTCTCTTGTGTTGTGAGTTCATCGAGCTAGCATAGAGATCGCGGCGAGGCTGAGGGCAAGATTCGGTAGGGGGGAATCTTCGTGCGCACCCTAGTGTTCGAACATCAAGGGTTTTGCCGGAACCCTAAATCTGACATTTGGCGCGCCAGGTAGGGGTGCGTCAAAGTCTTCCTTCCACTGATCCGCGTCCCATCGCTTCGTCGCATTCATGTCTGACGCACGCCGAGCCCGCGTTGAGCGCCAGGCCGCTCTCGCCACACGCATCACCCAGATGGCTCCAGTCGGCGGACCTCCCCGTCATTCTCCGTTGCCTGCCGCCAACGCTGCCACCGGCCCGGCGGGGAACAAGCAGCAAGCATCCTCGCTGCACCCCTCGATATGGCAAGACGGCTGCACCGCCACTCCGTCGCTGACCCCAGTCGGCTCGTCGTCCCATGCTCATCGCGCCCTCATGGACGCGCAGGCCGCGCTTCTTATGGCACGTGAGCTCCTGCATTACCGCCCCGTCGACGACATCTACGAGGAATGGCTCGCTCGCATCACCGAGCTCGTTAGCGCCGCAGGGGGCTCTCCCGCAACGTCCCTCTCGTTGCCTCGCCCTCCGCCAGGTACGGGCGACGTGGTTCATGGAGCGCCTCCACCACCTCTTCCCCAAGACGGCGCCCTGGCGCCAAGGAGCTCGGCCCCTCGGTGTGACCCACCGTGCCCAGCGCCCGCGTGAGAAGAAGGAAGCTGTCAAGAAATCCCTCGGCCTCAAGAAGGCGTCCCCGTGCTCCCTGCACCGGCGCGACAAGGCCGCGTACTACCTATGGAAGTGGTGCGCGGGTACCATCAAGAGCAAGCTCTGCGTCAGCAAAGGGTCCCGGTGACCACAGCAGGCTGCTGCGCCTTCACACCCGAGCTGCGTAGCTTCTCCTGGCTGGGAAAGTTCAAGTCGGACCTGCCTCCTCGCTATGACGGCACCCCCGACCCCGCGGAGTTCTTGCAGCTCTACTAGTTGAGCATCAAGGTGGCCAACGGCGACGAGAAAGTCATAGTGAATTGGTTTCCCATGGCACTCAAGGACGATGCCCGCTCGTGGCTCCTGAACCTGCCCCCCGGATCGATCTCCTCCTGGGACGAGATGCGCAGCCGCTTCATCGCCAACTTCCAGGGCACTCGCGACCGCCCCCCAGCCGCGGGTGACATGCGCTGCATCAGGCAGCAGCCTGGGGAGACCCTGCAGAAATACATCCAGCGCTTCAACAGTGTCCGCCTCAAGATCCTCAAGGTAACGGACGAGGCCATCATCTTAGCATTCTCTGATGGCGTCCGTGACATCAAGATGAAGGAGGAGCTCGCCATCCATGAGGAGTTGTGCACATCCCTGGAGCTGTTCAACCTGGCGACCAAGTGCGCAAGAGCTAAAACGGGACACCTCTCCCTCCTCGAGCTCCCAGCTGTCGATCCGGAAGAAAAGAAGACCAATGCCAAGGACGTGAAGCACAAGGGAGTGGTTGTGTTCACGGCGGAACCAGACACGAAGCATGGCAGGGACCAGCCGGAGTCGTCCAAGGGCAGCCGACCGTTCTGCGCCTACCACAACCTCCACACCCACAACACCAACGATTGCTAGGAGCTTAGGGCCGTTCGAGAAGGACGCTTCGGCCGATGCCCCGAGCGCAACGACCGGGGCTACGACCGAGGAGGAGGACGTGGTGGAGGATGATGGGACGACCGTGGACCTCGCCAGGAGTGGCGCGACCGACCTCGTGAGGATCGCTGGCAGGACCAGCCTCGTGAGGGCGCCTGGAGGGATCAGCCTCGCGAGAATCGCCCCCAGGGGAACGCAGGCCTTCCTCCGCTGCCGCCGCCGCCAAGAAGGAATGACGACCCTCATCAGGACGAGGGGGCTGTGGCTTTCAGGAGCCATTCTGCTATCGCTTGCATCTTGGGCGGGGCTCAGGCCCTAGCCTTTCAGCGTATCTTCAAGCAGTTTGCTCGCCAGGTGAATGCAGCCCTCCCCAGGCTCGAGGCCACGCGCCCGCTCAGGTGGTCCAAGTGCGCTATCACCTTCATCTCGGCAGATCAACTCAAGTGCGCGTCTACTGATGGCGTTCTCCCGATGCTCTGTTCACCCGTAATCAGCAATGTGCAAGTCACCAAGACCCTCATCGATGGTGGCGCAAGGCTTAAGTCATGTCCGTTGAGATGTTCGACAACCTTCAAGTGCCATACGATCAGCTTCAGCCCACCAAGCCCTTCTCAGGAGTTACTGACGGTTCCACCACCCCGATAGGGCAGGTCCGCCTCCCTGTCACCTTTGGATGATGCGACAACTACCGCACCGAGCTCATCAACTTTGACGTCGCCCACATCCACCTACTGTACAATGCCATCCTCGGGTATCCAGCCCTAGCCAAGTTCATGGCAGTGACCCACCACGGCTACAACGTCCTCAAGATGCCAGGAAGCGGCGGAATCATCACGGTCCCCTGTGAAGAGATATATGCGGTGTGCTCCCTCGAGCGTGCCTTCCGAGCCGCTGCAATCAAGAACCCGGACAGCAAGGGCGAGAACCCTCCTGAGGCCATCCCCAAGAAGAAGAAGCAACCGCTCCGCACAGGGCCTCAGGAGGTCAACACCTCGGGTGGTGCCGCGTCAGGATCAGCGCCCGTGCTTGGGGTGCCTCTTTCCATCGCATAGGAAGGCGCGTTCGGTGCCCTCCTCGGGCAGGGCTCGGGGGCTATCTTCTGGAGGACCTTAGACCTTGCCAACCTCACGAGGGAGGCGCTCGGGCACCACTTGGAGGCATGCTTCGTGGCACGTTTCCCTCAGGAAGACATAGGGCATGGGAAGCCCAACGTTCAGGAGTTCATTGCCAAGACCACTCAGCAGCTTCAGAAAACGAGGCCGTGCGCGGCGACCGCCGCTCTATGGGCGTGGCTCCCCATCCAGGCGAGGATGGTGGGCTGCGCATCTGCATCGACATCCCAGGGCTCAACTGAGCTGCATCTCAGGAGCGCTTCTGGCCTTCGCGTGTGGGACGCTGCGAGGGTCCGCCGCGCAGCTATGTTCGCATGCCATTCAGCCTGACGAACGTGGCTGCCAGCTACCAGCATCACCTGCGGAGCATCCTAGCGGCTCAGGAGGTCAGGCACCACGCAATCCTAGCAGAGATGGAGACTGTCCTCAAAGAACCAACTGGCCCCCAGAGCCTCCTGAGGCTCCGGGCCCCGGTGGCTCGTGAGGGTTGCCCCCTTCACCACGCATCTTCAGTTGCCCCAACACCCCCTCTACAATGGAACTAGGTGACATCTCTCGAGTTCATTTCAGCTGGGAGCACCCTCAGGGACGCATCATACCCAGGCCACGTGGGTCCGTCCCTGCGGCATCTATCTCTTTTTTATTTCTTTGGCTTACCTTGCTGGGGGCGCCCCTTGGGTTGCATCATCCCCAAGCCGCTCGGGTCTGACCCAGTGGCATGTATCCACTCTGCATTTACCTAAGATGATTTGCCTTTCATGCCTAATCTACCTGTGATTATCACCTGCTCGATTGCCACCTACCACGGGAGCCGCTCGCGCTGGCACGGCACTTGCGCACGGGTCCGTCCCTTCAACACCAACAAATCTGACCGGTCGAGCTCTGGCTCGTGGCATGCCCCGCGCGCGTCACCTCACCAGGACCTTAGTGCCCTCACCGTTCTCTCGGAGCAACCAGTGACCGGCCGGCAATCATAATGGCAACCCATGCCTTTCTCGTGTTGATTTGCAGGAACCTCTTGAGGTCTACAGCGGGCAGCACCACGAGCTCCCACTCTTTTGCATGCGATCCGCTTGCGCGTTAAAAGGGGGCTCCTGAGCATCATGACTCAGGAGCTCTTATTGGCTCTCCAGCCCTCACCCCATGGCCTTGACCACGGCATCATGACCTGGCATACCAGCGGTGGATGAGCTTGCTCGAGGGCCGGGACCTGAGGATGTAGAGCACGAAGGAGAGTGCGGGGAAGATGAGGGAGGCTCGCACGGGCCTAACCTAGCTACGCCTGGCTGCCAACGCACAAGTCTGGCACAACACAAGGGAACGACTCCATATTACCGAGATAAGTTTCGTGCTTGCAACAACTAATCGTTACGATGTGAAATTCTAACTTGATGCGGCCCTGTGGCGGCAGCGTTGCCTTCCTTTCTTACCTCTCGGCGGCTGCTTGCGTGCTAGAGGGAACCTCCTGAGCATCGCGCCTCAAGGGCTCTTACTGGACCTCGGGCCGCTCACCTCCTGGCCTTGACCACGGCATCGCGACTGGCATAACAGCGACGACTGCAGCCTGCCTGGGGATCGGGACCTGTCAGCGTAGAGTGCCAAGTCATCGCGAGGTTAGAAAGGGGGAACCAAGCCGGGACAGGACAAGCACTCGCACGATTTCATAATAAGGATAACATCAATGAAAGACATCGCAGACCCTTTACACGCCCCCATGTGGTGTTTCTTGATTCCTCGCAGGGAACAAAAGAAAAGAACCTGGAGGGGCCCTAACTACATGTGCCTTCGTGGCTGACGCCATCATCAACAGTGGGCCCCGGGCGACTGGCATCAACCCCATCCAGATCAGCAACGGCGACGGCCCGATGTCGCCGCCTTGCTCCGGGCGCGGCGAGAGCTCCAGAGTCTCGTAGAGTTCGGGAGAGTCATCGGGCTCTCGGGCTTTGCTTCTGCTGCCGAAGGAGCCGCTGGAGGAGCGGACGGCAGGCCCAGCCCCTGTCGCGTTGATATCCTAACTGCCCCCTCCGGGGCAGCAGTCCAGGCGGTGGCCTTCCCTGTCGAAGACCTTGAAGGACAACGTGGGTGCGCCATCGTATTCAAAATGGATCGCGAGGGCGCCCCCCGTTCGGCAGACCCGGGCGATCTCACCCCAGCCTCGGGTCATAAAGATCTTGCCTGAGGGAACAACTTCAACCTTCGCTCCGATCGCTGGGGCACCACAGTCGGCGTGCTAAAGCCAAAGCTCGAGCGGCCCTGTCGGCGGCATCTCGGTGGTGAAGAACGAAGGGAAGCAGATCCAGGTGCTTGGAGGCATCACCTCTCATAGCACGAGCTCGCGAGAGGAGTCTACGGCGTGGAATCCAGGGGCGACGGCGCGCGCCACCACAGCGCGTCGACCGTGGCTGTGGCTTGGGCGGCGCCGTTCACCGCCCCTTTCTCCAGAGCCCTCGGCTTGGGCGCACTAGGGTAGCGAGTACCCACGAGGTGGCCGCTCGCACCAAGGACTCGTCATATCCCGCCTCACGACCTCAACACGGTGGTGGGCTGGCCTCTTCCTTGGCAGGAGTGGATCGGGTACATCCCGGGGAGCCTTCCCCTTCTCTTCGGCCGAGAATCTTCGGATCAGCGCCATTGGTGTCAGGACTGGAGGTGAAGCAGGGAAGAAGAAGCAGGCAGAGCAGGAAGAAATGGGCGACAAGGGATCTCACCCCTCCTCATTTATAGTCCAAGGGAGACCAACCGTCGACCTCCACGATCGCAGGAAATGATAACCCTTTTTTGAATGCAGCAGGGACTAGTCAAGACGGGCAGTTGTCGAGGTAGCGTGGGGAAGCGGAGACGCCCACGTCCAATCAGTCGCCACACGTCGACCAAGGCCGCACGCTATTGGGGCCCGTGGTGCTCCGCACTTGCCCTTTGGCTTCGCTGCTAAGCCAAGTCCGAGCACGCCTTGGGCACGGGGGCTACTGTCGGTGTTCTGGAAACAGGGGTCCCCAGAGTTGCCTGCCTGCGGCCCACGGCGTGACTCCACCAGTGGCCCAGTACGGCAGGTCTTCGTCAGCCAAACACTCAAGACCCTTGCGAGGGGCCAAGCCTTGCGAGGCGGGCGACACAAGGCATCCTCAGGAGTGGCCTCACCAGACAGGCTCGCGAGGGGGCGGAGAGATCAAGGCAAGGGGTACCTCGTGAGGTTCCCGTGATGCAAGCCATGACGACCAAGGCCAGGCGGGCGCCAGGCGGGCGCCAGCGCGTGCAGTGTCCTCATTTACCCTTCGGTGCTAAGGGGGAAAGCACAGGCGCGGAGTACCGAGGCATCAGGCAAAGGTTTCCATATCGTTGCAACAAGACCAAGACCAGCAGGACGGCAGGACGGAGATCATCATGGAGCCCAAGACGGCGTCACCACCAGCGCCTTTGACAGGCGAAGACCACCTTTAGTCAGGATAGCTTGTACTAGTTGTCCCCTTTCAAAGGGGACCTCTTGAGCATCGCGCCTCCAGAGCTCTCACCGGACCTCGGGCCGCTCACCTGCTGGCCTTGACCACAGCATCGCGACATAGCATACCAGTGACGGTTGAAGCCTGCCTGGGGACTGGGTCCTGTCGGCGTAGACAGCTAAGCTACCTTGAGAACGGAAAGGGGGAACCGTGCCAGAGCTGGATACGCGATTTCAACACAGTACTAGGCAGGATAACATTGAAACAAAAGCATTATAGTTTTTTACATACCCCCACGGGGCTTGTCACAATTCCGGGTAGGGAAACAAAATAAGGAAAAGCTCAAAGGACCGGGCCGATGGGCATCATCGGCGACGCCGTGCGGACGCCGCTACCACGCTCCAGGCAGGGCGAGAGCTCGGCGCCACGTAGCTATCGTCGCTGGACTCTGGAAAATCGCTGGGCTCAGGAGAGTCGCTGGATTCCCAGGAGTCATCATTGCTGCTGTAGGAAATGCCGGCGAAGTCGAAGGCGGGCTCGACGCTCGCAAACGCGCCCTGGAGGCTGCTTTCCCTGGTGCAGCACTCCAGCCGCCGGCCCTCCTCGTCGAAGACCTTGAAGAACAATGTGGAGGCACCATCGTACTCGAAGTGGATGGTGAGGGGCCCTTCTGTGTGACAAGTACGGGCGACCTTGCCCCATCCGCGGGTCATGGAGATGCCTCCCCGGGGCACTACCTCGACCTCTGCTCTGGTGGCTAGGCTGCAGCACCCGGCTTGTTGCAGCCATAGCTCGAGTGGCCCCCTCAGCGGCATCTTGTCGACGAAGAACCTCGAGAACCGGGTCCATGACCGAGCCGTCATTGCCGCCCACAACATGACTCACGCAAGCTACCCTCTGCGTGAGTCCGCAGGCCAGCTGGCCGCTCGACCTTGGCCTGCCCGCTACCACCCCGCACTGCGCAGCGGTGGGCATTGTCGTCCTGTGCGCGGGCGTACAAGGGGACAAGGAGCCAGGTGGAGGTCGCTCGTACCAAGGCCGAGTCACCCCCTGCCCTGCGCCGGCGTCACAAGGACGCCTAAACCTCTTCTTCGGCGGAAACGGTTCAGGCTCATCCCGAGGGGCATTCCCCTTTTCTGCCACAGAGAATCTTCTGATCAGCGCCATGGACGACACGACAAGACAAAGAAGAAGAAGAAGCAGGCGATAAAGAAGATGGAGATGAGCAAGGGGGGCCTCTACCCCTTCCCCTCATTTGTAACCGGAGGAAGGCCAACCGGCGGCCTCCACGAGCCCGCGCAGTGATGGTTTTCCTTGCATGCAGCACCGACTCGTCAAGTCAAACGGTTGCCGAGGCAGCATGGGGAAGCGGAGACGCCCACGCCCCATCAATCAGCACATGTCGCCCAAGGCCGCAGGCGGTTAGGGCCCGCGGCACTCTGCACTTGCCCTTTGGCTTCACCTAGAAGCCATGTCCGAGCGCACCTTGGGCCCGGGAGCTACTGTCGGCGTTCTGGGAACGGGGGTACCCAGACTTGCCTTCCTGTGGCCCACGGTGTAGCTCCCTCGATGGCCTGGTACGGCCAACTTCCACATCGACAACTAAAGACCGTCACGAGGGGCCAAGCCTCGCGAGGCAGACGACACCAAGACCACCAAGGGGAGTGGCCTCCTAAGGCTCGCTCCCGAGGAGCGGAGATTTCTATGAAGGGCTCACCTCGTGAGGTTCGGGTGACGTGATCCATGATGATCAAGGCAAGGCGGGCGCTAGCGCGCGCAGTGTACCAGTTTCCTGTTTGGTGCAAAGGAGGCAAGAAGTAGGCACGGAGTCCCGAGGAAGCAACCAAAGGTTTCCATACCCGTGCAACAAGATCGAGACCGTCAGGACGGCAGGACGGAGGTCATCGCCGAGCCCACCATGGCGTCATGACCATAGGCTTTTGCAGGCAAAGACCACTTTTGTCAGTATAAGATGTACTAGTTGTCTCCCTTCAAATTTGGTTGTTGTGGGATCCCTTCTCGCCTTCATTTGGAAAGAGGACCAAGGGCACTATAAGTAGGACCTGGCCAACCATGGGCGGGACGAGGGCGGACCAAGTCGACCGCATCCATTCCACCCTCACCAGATCCTTGAGCTCAAGAACACACCTCCTGAGGTTGTTTACCATTGTACTAGTTCATCCTCAGCCCCACGAGGCAAATCCACCACAAAGCAGGAGTAGGGTTTTGCACCGCAAGGTGGCCCGAACATGGGTAAACTATTGTGTCCCCTTTCCTTTGAGTTCGACACGCTAGGCTATGAGATTGGCGAGTAGGCAGATTGGGAGGTTGAGATCTCTGCACGCACCCCAGGGTTCGAACCTCTCAAGGGTTTGCGGAACCCGAAATCCGACACTTTGAACCATATAAAAGTCCAAATGTCCATGCTACAAAGAAGCAACATTCCACATCAAAAATTCTGTTTTTATCATTTACCTACTCGAGGACGAGCAGGAACTAAGCTTGGGGATGCTGATACGTCTCCAATGTATCTATAATTTTTGATTCTCCCATGCTGTTATATTATCATTCTTGGATGTTTTACAATCATTTTATAGCAACTTTATATCATTTTTTGGGACTAACCTATTGACATGGTGCCAAGTGCCAGTTGCTATTTTCCGCTTGTTTTCTACAACGCATGAAATCAATATCAAATGGAGTCCAAACGCAGCAAAACTTTTTGTGGTTTTTTTAGACCAGAAGATATCCAGTGGGCCAAATAAGTATCGAAGAGGGGACCCGGGATGAGCACAAGACACCTGGGCGCACCTGGAGGCCCAGGCGCGCCCTGGTGGGTTCTGCCCACCTTGGTGACCTCCCGCACCGCCTCTTTGTTCTATAAATACCCTAATATTCCAGAAACCCTAGGGGAGTCGACAAAAATCAATTCCAGCCGCCGCAAGTTCCAGAACCACCATATCCAATCTAAGCACCATCCTCATTGGTGCTTCTCCGGTGATGCGTGACTAGTTCATTGTAGACCTACGGGTCCGTAGTTAGTAGCTAGATGGCTTCCTCTCTCTCTCTCTCTCTCTCTCTCTCTCTCTCTCTTGATTCTCAGTACAATGGTCTCTTGGAGATCTATTTGATGTAACTCTTTTTGCGGTGTGTTTGCTGGGACCCAATGAACTTTGAGTTTATGATCAGATCTGTCGGTGTTCTGGGAACGGGGGTCCCCAGACTTGCTTGCCTGCGGCCCATGGCGTGGGTCCACCAGTGGCCCAGTATGGAAGGTCTTCATCAGCCAAACACTCAAGACCCTCGCGAGGGGCCAAGCCTCGCGAGGCGTACGACACTAGGCCTCCTCAAGAGCGGCCTCACCAGGAAGGCTCGCGAGGGGACGTAGAGATCAAGGCAGGGGTACCTCGTGAGGTTCCCGTGACGCAAGCCATGACGACCAAGGTCAGGCGGGCGCCAGCGCGTGCAGTGTCCTCATTTCCCCTTTGGTGCTAAGGGGGAAAGCGCAGGTGCGGAGTACCGAGGCATCAGGCAAAGGTTTCCATATCGGTGCAAAAAGACCAAGACCAGCAGGATGGCAGGACGAAGGTCATCGTGGAGCCCAAGACGGTGTCACCACCAGCGCCTTTGATAGGCGAAGACCACCTTTAGTCAGGATAGCTTGTACTAGCTGTCCCCTTTCAAATTGGCCGTTGTTGGATCCCTTCCCGCTCAATATTTGGTGATAGGACCAGGGCCTCTATAAATAGGACTAGCCACCACAGTAGAAACAGACAGACAGATAGACAGAGAGACAGACGGAGAGACAGAAACGAACTCAGTCCATCCTCGCGCCCACCAAGCACAAGAACACCTCTCCTCAGGAGGCTGTTCTTCCCTTGTACTGTTCATCATCGACCCAAGAGGCAATCCACCACCACCACATTGGAGTAGGGTATTACACCACAACGGTTTTCCGAACCAGTATAAATCTTGTGTCTCTTGTGTTGTGAGTTCATCAAGCTAGCTTAGAGATTGCGGCGAGGCTGAGGGCGAGATTCGGTAGGGGGGAATCTTCGTGCACACCCCAGTGTTCGAACCTCAAAGGTTTTGCCGGAACCTTAAATCTGATATTTGGCTCGCCAGGTAGGGGTGCGCCAAAGTCTTCCGTCCGCTGATCCGCGTCCCATCGCTTCGTCGCATCCATGTCTGACGCCCGCCGAGCCCGCGCTGAGCGTAGGGCCGCTCTCGCCGCACGCGTCGCCCAGACGGCTCATGTTGGCGGACCTCCCCGTAGTTCTTCGTCGCCTACCGCCAACGCTGCCACCGGCCCAGCGGGGAATGAGCAGCAAGCATCCTCGCTGCACCCCTCGATGCGGCAAGATGGTTGCACCGCCACTCCGTCGCTGACCCCATTCAGCTGGTCGTCCCATGCTCATCGCGCCCCCATGGACGCACAGGCCGCGCAGCTTATGGCACGTGAGCTCCTGCATTACCGCCCTGTCGATGACCTCTACGAGGAATGGCTCGCTCGCATCACCGAGCTCGTTAGTGCCGCAGGGGGCTCTCCCACGACGTCCCTCTCGTTGCCTCGCCCTCCGCCAAGTACGGGCGACGTGGTTCATGGAGCGCCTCCACCACCTCTTCCCCAAGACGGCACCCTGGCGCCAAGGAGCTCGGCCCCTGGGCGTGACCCATTGTGCCCGGCGCCTGCGCGAGGAGAAGGAAGCTGTCAAGAAATCCCTCGGCCTCAAGAAGGCGCCCCCGTGCTCCCTACACCGGTGCGACAAGACCGCGTACTACCTATGGCAGCGGTGCACGGGTACCATCAAGAGCAACCTCTGCGTCAGCAAAGGGCCCCGGTGGCCACAGCAGGCTGTCGCACCTTCACAACCGAGTGGTGTAGCTTCGCCTGGCTGGGAAAGTTCAAGTCGGACCTGCTTCCTCGCAATGACGGCACCCCCGACCACGCGGAGTTCTTGCAGCTCTATGAGCTGAGCATCGAGGCGGCCAACATCGACGAGAAAGTCATGGCGAATTGGTTTCCCATGGCACTCAAGGACGGTGCCCGCTCGTGGCTCGTGAACCTGCCCCCCGGATAGATCTCCTCCTGGGATGAGATGCACAGCCGCTTCATCGCCAACTTACAGGGCACTCGCGACCGCCCCCGGCCGCGGGTGACATGCACTGCATCAGGCAGCAGCCCGGGGAGACCCTGCAGAAATACATCCCGCGCTTCAACAGTGTCCGCCTCAAGATCCCCAAGGTGACGGACGAGGCCATCATCTTAGCGTTCTCTGATGGCGTCTGTGACGTCAAGATGAAGGAGGAGCTCGCCATCCATGAGGAGTTGTGCACATCCCTGGAGCTGTTCAACCTGGTGACCAAGTGCGCAAGAGCTAAAGAGGGACACCTCTCCCTCCTCGAGCTCCCAGCTGCCGACCTGGAAGAAAAGAAGACCAAGGCCAAGGACGTGAAGCACAAGGGAGTGGCCGTGTTCGCGGCGGAACAAGAGACGAAGCGTGGCAGGGACCAGATGGAGTCGTCCAAGGGCAGCCGACCGTTCTGCGCCTACCACAACCTCCACACCCACAACATCAACGATTTCCAGGAGCTTAGTGTCGTTCGAGAAGGATGCTTCGATCGACGCCTCGAGCGTAACGATCGGGGCTACGGTCGAGGAGCAGGACATGGCGGAGGACGATGGGACGACCGTGGCCCTCGCCAGGAGTGGCGCGACCGACCTTGTGAGGATCGCTGGTAGGACCAGCCTCACGAGGGTGCCTGGAGGGATCAGCCTCGCGAGGATCGCCCCCAGGGGAACGCAGGCCTTCGTCCGCTGCCACCGCCGCCAAGAAGGAATGACGTCCATCATCAGGACGAGGGGGCTGGGGCTTTCAGGAGCCATTCTGCTATCGCTTGCATCTTGGGCGGGGCTTAGACCCCAGCCTCTTAGCGTATCTTCAAGAAGTTTGCTCGCGAGGTGAACGCAACCCTCCCCAGGCTCAAGGCCACGCGCCCACTCAGGTGGTCCAAGTGCTCCATCACCTTCAGCTCGGCAGATCAACTCAAGTGCGCGGCTACTGATGGCGTTCTCCCGATGCTCTGTTCACTCATAATCAGCAATGTGCAAGTCACCAAGACCCTCATCGATGGTGGCGCAGGCTTAACGTCCTGTACATTGAGATGTTCGACAACCTTCAAGTGCCATACGATCAGCTTCAGCCCACCAAGCCCTTCTCAGGAGTTACTGACGGTTCCACCACCCCGATAGGGCAGGTCCGCTTCCCTGTCGCCTTCGGACAACGCAACAACTACCGCACCGAGCTCATCGACTTCGACATCGCCCACATCCACCTATTGTACAATGCCATCCTCGGGTATCTAGCCCAGGCGAAGTTCATGGCAGTGACCCACCATGGCTACAACGTCCTCAAGATGCCAGGAAGCGGCGGAATCATCACGGTCCCCTGCGAAGAGAGAGATGCGGTGTGCTCCTTCGAGCGTGCCTTCCAAGACGCAGCAATCGAGAACCCGGACAGCAAGGGCGAGAACCCTCCTGAGGCCATCCCCAAGAAAAAGAAGCAACCGCTCCGCACAGGGCCTCAGGAGGTCGGCACCTCGGGTGGTGCTGCATCAGGATTAGCGCCCGTGCTTGGGTGCCTCTTTCCATCGCATAGGAAGGCGCGTCCGGTGCCCTCTCGGGCAGGGCTCGGGGGCTCTCTTCTAGAGGGGCTTAGACCTTGCCAACCTCATGAGGGAGACACTCGGGCACCACTTGGAGGCATGCTTCACAGCACATTTCCCTCAGGAAGACACAGGGCGTGGGAAGCCCAACGTTTAGGAGTTCAGTGCCAAGACCAGTCAGGAGCTTCAGGAAGTGAGGGCCGTGCGTGGCGACCGCCGCTCTACGGGTGTGGCTCCCCATCCAGGCGAGGATGGTGGGTTGCGGGTCTGCATCGACGTCCCAGGGCTCAACCGAGCTGCATCTCAGGAGCGCTTCTGGCCTTCGCGCGTGGGACGATGTGAGGGTCCGCCACACAGCTACGTTTGCATGCCATTCGGCCTTCCAAACGCGTCTGCCACCTACCAGCGTCACCTGTAGAGCATCATGGTGGCTCAGGAGGCCAGGCACCACGCGATCCTAGCAGAGATGGAGACTGTCCTCAAAGAACCAACTGGCCCCCCAGAGCCTCCTAAGGCTCAGGGCCCTGGTGGCTTGTGAGGGTCGGCCCCTTCACCGTGCATCTTCAGCTGCCCCAACACCCTCTCTACAACGGAACCAGGTGACATCTCTCGAGTTCATTTCAGCTGGGAGCACCCTCAGGGACGCATCATTCCCAGGCCGTGTGCGTCCGTCCCTACGGCATGTACCTCTTTTTTATGTCTTTGGTTACCTTGCTGGGGGTGCCCCTCGGGCTGCATCATCCCCAAGCCACTTGGGCCTGACCCAGTGGCATGTATTCACTCTGCATTTACCTAAGATGATTTGCCTTTCATGCCTAATCTACCTGTGATTATCACCTGCTCGATTGCCACCTACCACGGGAGCCGCTCGCGCTAGCACGGCGCTTGCGCACGGTTCCGTCCCTGCAACACCAACAAATCTGATCGGTGGAGCTCTAGCTCGCAGCATGCCCCGCGCACGTCACCTCACCAGGACCTCAATGCCCTCACCGTTCTCTCGGAGCAACCAGTGGTCGGCCGGCAATCATAATGGCAACCCGTGCCTTTCTTGTCCTGATTTGCAGGAACCTCCTGAGGTCTACAGCGGGCGGCACCACGAGCTCCCGCTCTTTCCCATGTGATCCGCTTGCGCGTTAAAAGGGGTTCCTGAGCATAATGACTCAGGAGCTCTTACTGGCTCTCCAGCCCTCACCCCCTGGCCTTGACCACGGCATCGCGACCTGGCATACTAGTGGCGGATAAGCTCGCTCGAGGGCCGGGACCTGAGGACGTAGAGCACGAAGGAGAGTGTGGGGAAGAAGGGGGAGGCTCGCACGGGCCTAACCTAGCTGGGCCACGGCTACTGACGCACAAGTCTGGCGCAACGCAAGGGAACGAATCCATATTACCGAGATAAGTTTCGCGCTTGCAACAACTAATCGTTACGACGTGAAATTCTCACTTGATGCAGCCCTGTGGCGGCAACGTTGCCTTCCTTTCTTACCTCTCGGTGGCTGCTTGCGCGCTAAAGGGGACCTCCTGAGCATCGCGCCTCAGGGGCTCTTACTGGATCTAGGGTCGCTCACCTCCTGGCCTTGACCACGGCATCGGGACTGGCATAACAGCAACGGTTGCGGCCTGCCTGGGGATCGGGACCTGTCAGCATAGAGTTTCAAGTCATCGCGAGGTTAGAAAGGGGGAACCAAGCTGGGACAGGACAATCACTCGCACGATTTCATAATAAGGATAACATCAACGAAAGACATCACAGACCCTTTACACGCCCCCGTGGGGTGTTTCTTCATTCCTCGCAAGGAAGAAAAGAAAAGAACCTTGAGGGGCCCTAACTACATGGGCCTTCGTGGCTGACGCCATCATCAACAATGGGCCATGGGTGTAACGCCCCGGATACAACTTTCCATATTCGTAACTCCGACTCTTGCCATTTCCGGCTATGTGATTTATTATTTCCTCCGTGGTTGGGTTTTTGTCTGTTGTTTTGCTTTTTGTTCTTGTTATGCATCTCGTCTCATGTCATCATTCGCATTACATCGGCATCATTTTCATAAAACTTGCATCCGTTCGGGTTCTCCCGGTTCTCTCCGTTATCCGTTCGGAGTCCAGACACACTCGCACGCGCCCGCGGCACCTCCGAAATATTATTTTATTAGTGGCATAAAAATGTTCTCGGAATGGGTTGCAACTTGTCGTGCGGTCTTATTATAGTGTAGACAGGCCGCCTGTCAAGTTTCGTCGCATTCGGAGTCCGTTTGACTGCCCAACCGTTAAATATGTAACCGCGATATAGTCGGTATATTCGTCGGACGTTTCGGTCTCCAAAACCATTGTCGGGCTGCATTTCTCCCCTCTCCTCTCAGCCCAACCCTCTCTTCTCAGCCCACCAACACTTCACCTAGTCCGTCTCCGCTCCGGAGCCGTTCGATGGCGATCGTACGCTCCAAAAACCCCCAAAACCCCCAACCCTAGCCTCTTTTGCTATATAAAGACCCCCTCTCTCCATTTTGGACTCCTACCTACCCCCCTCCTCAATTCCCGCAGCCAGCCACCGCTTCCCTCCTAGTTTTCAGCGCCGGTGCGCTCCCCCGCCGCCACTTGGCGACGTCCTGCTCGCCAGCGCCGCCGTCCACGCCGCCTTGGAGCCAACCAGGGGAGGCCACGTGCCTTCCCCGCGCCTCCAGCCGCCGCAGCCCGCGAGGCCCATCCGCGGCCCGCCGCCGGGCCGAGCCGGGCCCCGCCAGCCCTCGCGCCCCGCCTTCGCCCCGCTCCTCCCTCGCGTGGATCGGGCAGAGCCCGATCGTTCCGCCGCCGCCGTGCGCCGTCCGGCGACCGGAGCCCCGCCGCCGGCGAGTGCCTCCTCAGGCCAGCCCCGTCGCGCCTCCCCCCTGCCTCTCCCTCTCGTTGACTCCCTTTCTCTCCCGCAGGCCCGAGCCCCCTGGCTGCCCCAGGAACCGCCGCCGCCCATGGACGCCGCCGCCACCGAACCTCGTCGACCCCGCCTACTCCGGCCAGATCCGGCCGGGAATGGATGCCCCGCGGCCGGATCTGCCCGTCCCCGGCCTCCTCCGCCCGTCCTCGACCCTCCTGCATCGCGCTGCCGCGCCTTTGACCGGGATCCGCCGCCGCCATGCCCACTCGGGAGCGAGTAGAGGAGCCGCTCGCTCCCCAGCGTCACCGTTGACCACGCCCGTTCGTGGGCCCGCTTCTCCACCCTGGCCCAGCAGCGCCTCAGGCCCAGCCGCATCAGATCCAGCAGCCCCCCCAGTCGGCCTGCCTCTGCATCGACCAGGCCCAAGGCCCAGGGTGAGCAGCCCCTTGGCTTTTCCTCTATTGGGCTAGTCAGTTTCGACCCATATAGTGTTTTTTTCATGCCTGCGAGTTTAGCTATTATCCTGTGATTTACCAGTTTTGCAGAAAAACCCTTGAACCTCATGCATGTAATAACTAATTAACTGTGCATCGGATTAAAATAATTTATATATGTAAAATGCTCAGAAAATTGTGTAGATTAATAATATGCCATTTTCACCCATGTTAAAATTGTTTAACATGTTGTTTGTGTTTATTTTGCATAATGCCATGCTAAAATGATTTATTTCATAACTAAATAACCGTAGCTCCGAATTTAATAAACTTTATATGTAGATGGGGTGGAAAAATGCCTAGATTAACATGGTGCACTTTATGTTGCTGTTTAACAACATTAAAATTTTGTTTAGGGCAGAACAGTACCAAATTCATTTTATGCACATGGGGGATTTCCGGAATTGTTGTTTGTTGTTCCGGCCTCACTTAAACTTGCCTAGATAGGTAGATTAATTATGTTTCACCTCTTGCCATGTTTAACAACATTTAATATTTTTGTGTACATAAACGAGATAGAACTAAATATGTCAATGTGGTGTTTCGTCAATAGGCAACTCGTTGCATATTGAGCTCCACTTAATTGGTAGTATTGTTTGTTGCACTTTGCCATGCCATGCCTTATTAAACCGGACATGCATCATACTTGTTTGTGCATCATGTCATGTTTATGCTTGTGCATTTACCATGTTGTTTGTTTCTTTCCGGTATTGCTTCTTAGTTCCGGTAATGTTGCGATTGTTAGGATTCGTTCGACTACGTTCGTTCGTCTTCTTCATGGACTCGTTCTTCTTCCTAGCGGGATTTCAGGCAAGATGACCGCTACCCTGGATCTCACTACTATCATTGCTATGCTAGTTGCTTCGTTCTATCGCTTTGCTGCGCTACCTATCACCTGTTTATCAAGCCATCCCATATTGCCATGAACCTCTAACCTTTGACACCTTTCCTATGCAAACCATTGTTTGGCTATGTTACCGCTTTTGCTCAGCCCCTCTTATAGCGTTGTTAGTTGCAGGTGAAGTTGAAGATTTCTCCATGGTGGACAGGATATTGTTGGGATATCACAATATCTCTTATTTAATTAATGCATCTATATACTTGGTAAAGGGTGGAAGACTCGGCCTTATGCCTGGTGTTTTGTTCCACTCTTGCCGCCCTAGTTTCCGTCATACCGGTGTTATGTTCCCGGATTTTGCGTTCCTTACGCGGTCGGGTGATTTATGGGACCCCCTTGACAGTTCGCTTTGAATAAAACTCCTCCATCAAGGCCCAACCTTGGTTTTAACATTTGCCTCACCACCACCTACCCCTTTCCCTTGGGTCGGCCAACCCGAGGGTCATCTTTATTTTAGCCCCCCCCCCCCCCGGGCCAGTGCTTGTCTAAGTGTTGGTCTGAACTGAGCAGCCTGCGGGGCCACCTCGGGGCAACTCGAGGGCTGGTTTTACTCGTAGCTTGACTTATCCGGTGTTGCCCTGAGAACGAGATATGTGCAGCTCCTATCGGGATTGTCGGCGCATCGGGCGGCTTTGCTGGTCTTGTTTTACCATTGTCGAAATGTCTTGTAAACCGGGATTCTGAGTCTGATCGGGTCTTCCTGGGAGAAGGTCTATTCCTTCGTTGATCGCGAGAGCTTGTCATGGGCTAAGTTGGGACACCCCTGCAGGGTATAATCTTTCGAAAGCCGTGCCTGCGGTTATAGGCAGCTGGGAATTTGTTAATGTTCGGTTGTAGATAACTTGACACCAGATCCGAATTAAAACGCATCAACCGCGTGTGTAGCCGTGATGGTCTCTTTTTGGCGGAGTCCGGGAAGTGAACACGGTTTCTGGGTTATGTTTGACGTAAGTAGGAGTTCGGGATCATTTCTTGATCATTACTAGTTGACGACCGTTCCTTTACTTCTCTTCTCGCTCTTATTTGCGTATGTTAGCCACCATATATGCTTAGTCGCTGCTGCAGCCTCACCACTTTACCCCTTCCTTTCCCTTTAAGCTTTTCTAGTCTTGATACCCATGGTAATGGGATTGCTGAGTCCTCGTGGCTCACAGATTACTACAACAACAGTTGCAGGTACAGGTTATGCGATGATCATGACGCGAGAGCGATGTTTGCTTGCTTGGAGTTCTTCTTCTGCTTCTTCTTCGATCAGGGGATAGGTTCCAGGTCGGCAGCCTGGGCTAGCAGGGTGGATGTCGTTTGAGTTTCTGTTTATGTTTCATCCATAGTCGGATGATGCTCTTTTGTATTGTGATGTTGAATTCGTGTGGCATTGTATGCCTTATGTATGTATCCCCATCTATTATGTAATGTTGATGTAATGATATCCACCTTGCAAAAGCGTTTCAATATGCGGGTCTATCCTTGGTGGGACCTTCGAGTTCCTTTTGGATAGGGTCGCATATTGGGCGTGACAATGGGAGACCGGCATTAAACCCATCCAGTTCAGCGGCGGCGACGGCCCGATGCCGCCGCCTTGCTCCGGGCGTGGCAAGAGCTCGGGGGTGCGTAGCTACCGTCGCTTGTCTCCGGAGTCTCGTAGAGTTCGGGAGAGTCACCGGGCTCTCAGGCATTGTTGCTGCTGCCGGAGGAGCCACTGGAGGAGTGGACGGCAGGCCCAGGCCCTGCCGCATCGATATCCTGACTGCCCCCTCCGGGGCAGCAGTCCAGGCGGTGGCCTTCCGCGTCGATGACCTTGAAGGACAACATGGATGCGCCATCGTATTCAAAATGGATCGCGAGGGCGCCCCCCATTCGACAGACCCGGGCGATGTCGCCCCAACCTCGGGTCATGAAGATCTTGCCTGAGGGAACGACTTTAACCTCCGCTCCGGTCACCGGTGCGCCACAGTCGGCATGCCGCAGCAAAGCTCGAGAGGCCCCCTCGGCGGCATCTCGGTGGTGAAGAACGAAGGGAAGCAGATCCAGGTGCTTTGAGGCATCGCCGCCCATAGCACGAGCTCGCGAGAGGAGTCCGCGGCGTGGACTCCAGGGGCGACGGCGAGCGCCACCACGGCGCGCCGACCGTGGCTGTGTTTCGGGTGGCGTTGTTCACCGCCCCTTTCTCCAGAGCCCTCAGCTTGGGCGCACTAGGGTAGCGAGTACCCAGGAGGTGGCCGCTCACACCAAGGACTCGTCATCTCTTGCCTCACGACCTCACCATGGTGGTGGGCTGGCCTCTTGTTCTGCGGGAGCGGATCGGGTCCGTCCCAGGGAGCCTTCCCCTTCTCTTTATCCGAGAATCTATGGATCGATGCCATTGTTGTAAGGACTGGAGGTGGAGCAGGGAAGAAGAAGCAGGCAGAGCAGGAAGAAATGGGCGACAAGGGCTCTCACCCCTCCTCATTTATAGCCCAAGGGAGGCCAACCGTCGACCTCCACGATTGCAGGTAATGATAACCCTTTTTTGAATGGAGTAGGGACTCGTCAATACGAGCAGTTGCCGAGGTAGAGTGGGGAAGCGAAGACGCCCACGTCCAATCAGTCGCCACACGTCGACCAAGGCCGCATGCTATTGGGGCCCGCGGTGCTCCGTACTTGCCCTTTGGCTTCGCTGCTAAGCCAAGTCCGAGCGTGCCTTGGGCCCGGGGGCTACTGTCGGTGTTCTGGAAACAGGGGTCCCCAGACTTGCCTGCCTGCGGCCCATGGCGTGGCTCCACTAGTGGCCCAGTATGGCAGGTCTTCGTCAGCCAAACACTCAAGACCCTCGCGAGGGGCCAAGCCTTGCGAGGCGGACAACACAAGGCATCCTCAGGAGTGGCCTCACCAGGCAGGCTCGCGAGGGGGCGGAGAGATCAAGGCAAGGGGTACCTCGTGAGGTTCCCGTGACGCAAGCCATGACGACCAAGGCCAGGCTGGCGTGATAATCCCCAAGTGCAGGGAATCATCGTAGCAATTCCCAAAGGTGGAAGTGATAAGTATGGAGTGTCGAACTCACAAGCAGCCAAAGGTAAGATCAATATTCTCTCAAGCCCTATCTTCCACTGATACGACTCTATGTGCACCGAACGTTTGCTTCCAAGAAATAAAAATGTGTTGTGGGTATAAAGAGGATAACTTTGAATGATATCGGAGAGGTAAAATATGAAAGTAGGTGTTGTTATCATAAATTTAGAATATATTACTAAATATTATGAATAGCGAGTGTGGAATAATGGTGGATCGATGTGCGGAATTGTCCTAGGCAATTGTTAAGAAGATCGATAGTCGTCATTGCAATTTCATATGAGGGAGAGGCATAAGCTAACATACTTTCTCTACTTGGATCATATGCACTTATGATTGGAACTCTAGCAAGCATCCACAAATACTAAAGATTCATTAAGGTAAAACCCAACCATAGCATTAAAGCATCAAGTCCCCTTTTATACCATACGCAACAACCCCCTTACTTGGGTTTGTGTTTCAGTCACTCACCAACCCACTATAAGTGAATCATGAACGTATTGCAACACCCTACAGCGGGAATCCCTCACGCTTGCGCGACACGGAGGGCACCATAGGACAGCACCAAAATAAAACATACAACTCGTACCAATCTAGACTATCAATCAACCCAAGGATAAAAGATATCTACTCAAAACATCATAGGATGGCAACACATTATTGAATCATAATATGCGGCATAAAGCACCATGTTCAAGTAGGGATTACAGCGGGGTGCGGGAGAGTGGACCGCGTAAAAGAGATGAGGATGGTGATGATGATGGTGATGTTGATGAAGACGATCACCGCGGCGATGATTCCCCTCTTGATGGCACTACGGTGTCACCAAGAGAGAGGAGGAGCCGTTCTCCCCCTTGTGCTTCCTCCTCCATGGCTTTCCCCCTCTGGTCCTTAGCCTTCATGACGATGATCGCCCCTCCGAGATCCTCCTCCATGGCCTCCGGTGATGATGGCCCCCTCCGGCAGGGTGCCGGAGAGGCCTAGATTGATTTCTCGTGGCTACAGAGGCTTGCGGCGGCTGAACTTCCGATCTAGGTTAATTCCCAAAGGTTTCTGTATTTATAGGAATTTTTGGCGTTGGTTTCATGTCAGGAAGGTCTCCGGGCTGTCCGCGAGATAGGGGGGCGCGCCCTAGGGGGGAGGGCGCGGCCCCCACTCTCGTGGGTAGCCCGGGACTCTTCTGGCCCAACTCCGATGCTCCGTGGTCTTCTTTTGGTTCATAGAAAATCCTCAAAAATTGGCACGTCAATTGGACTCCGTTTGGTATCCCTTTTCTGTAAAACACTAAAACAAGGAGAAAACAGAAACTGGCACTGGGCTCTAGGTTAATAGGTTAGTCCCAAAAATCATATAATATGACATATAAATGCATATAAAACATCATAGATGGATAATATAATAGCATGAATACTTCATAAATTATAGATACGTTGGAGACGTATCAGCATCCCTAAGCTTAATTCCTGCTCGTCCTCGAGTAGGTAAATGATAAAAGAAATAATTTATGAAGTGTGAATGCTAGCAGGTGCACAAGTTTGATCAATGATAATTTCAATCACCTTTTCTAGCATCAATATGTGTCAGAATAGTAGCTTATCTCATAAAACTTTTCATGATCAAGTAACAATCTGTTCACAATGTCAAGTATGGTTCAGAAACTTCATTGAGAACTAACAAACTATAATCTCAGTCATTGAAGCAATTGCAATTTATCATAACATCAGAAAGAGTCAAGAATAGAGCTTTTCAGCAAGTCCACATACTCAACTATCATATAGTCTTCTACAATAGCTAACACTCACGCAATACTTGTGGTTATGGAGTTTCAGCCGAACACTGAGAAAGATAGGGGCTTATTGTGTTGCCTCCCAATGTATTCACCTTTAGGTGATGTCAACAATAATAGCCCATGCTAACTTACATCCAATTGGATATATATATATATATATATATATATATATCATGATCTTTCAAACACGAGGAGCTTGCCAAAGGATAAACTAAAAAAGGGAAAGGTGAGGATCACCTTGACTCAAGCATAAAGTAAAAACATAAAGTAAAAGATAGGCCCTTCGCAGAGGGAAGCAGAGGTTGTCATGCGCGTTTAGGGTTGATGCACAAAATCATAATGCAAAAGAACGTCACTTTATATTGCCCCTTGTATGTGGACCTTTATTATGCAGTCCGTCGCTTTTATTACTTCCACAACAAGATCGTACAAAGCTTATTTTCTCTGCACTAATAAGTCATACATATTTAGAGAGCAATTTTTATTGCTTGCACCGATGACAACTTACTTTTAAGGATCTTACTCAATCCATAGGTAGGTATGGTGGACTCTCATGGCAAAACTGGGTTTAAGGGTATTTGGAAACACAAGTAGTATCTCTACTTAGTGCAAGGAATTTGGCTAGCATGAGGGAGAAAGACAAGCTCAACATGTTTGGAAGGTCAATGACAATATACTTTAACTGAGATGTCGGAAAACATAAACCATCACGTTGTCTTCCTTGTCTAATGTCAACTCTTTTATCATGTCATACTTAATGAGTGCTTCACAATCATAAAAGATGTCCAAGATAATATATTTGTATGTGAACCTCTCTTCCCTTATTACTTCGTATTGATTCCAACGATGACCAAAACTACGTTTGCCAACTCTCAACAACTTTTATGCCTCATGCTTTCTATGTGTGAAGTCATCACTAACCATGTTATAAGCATATGAAAAATATAAAAATTCAGATTTATGACATTCAATTCATTCCCCCATTTACTCATAGGATATACATGAAGCACATGAGTAAATGACAAACTACTCTAGAAGATATGAGTGAAGGACACCAAGTAGTCAAATAATTAACTAGCCATGGGAGGGTTCCCCTTTTTATTCAATAATTCAGATCCAATGATTTTATTCAAACAGCAAGTAAAACAAAATAAAATGACATTGCAAGGATAGCACAACTCATGTGAAGAAGCAAAAACTTAGGCTCAACCGATACTAACCGATAGTTGTTGAAGAAGAAAGGTGGGATGCCTAACGGGGCATCCCCAAGCTTAGATGCTTGAGACTTCTTGGAATATTATCTTGGGGTGCCTTGGGAATCCACAAGCTTGAACTTTTATATTTCCTTCATTCCTCTCATATCATGGTTTCTCTTTTTATCAAAAGCTTCATCCACACCAAACTCAACAAGAACTAGTGAGATAGGTTAGTATAAACCAATGCAAAACCTTATCATTTTCTACTGTAACAAAACACTAAAATTATTATTCAACATTGAATACTAAATGGTTCTGCATATTTAATACTCCTATCCTCAAATAGAATCATTAAACAAGCAAACATATGCAAACAATGCAACTATAACAGCAATCTGCCAAAACAGTATAGTCTGTAAAGAATGCAAGATTCATCATACTTCCCTAATTCCAAAAATTATGAGAAAAATAATACGCTGTATAAGATTTATCAGATCTCAATATGAAAAAAGTTTCAACATTATATCATTCTCTGACTTTTCTAGGGAATTTTTGCAACAGCGGTAAACTTTCTGTTTTCAAACAGCAACATGTATACTAGCAAAATAAGCATGGTAAAGGCTATCCTTGACATTTTTATTGAAACTAAAGATGCAAAACACTATTATAAATGACAGCAAGCAAATAATAACAAAATAAAATGACGCTCCAAGAAAAACACATATCATGTGACGAATAAAAATATAGCTCCGAGTAAGGTATACCGATAGTTTTGAAGACGAAAGAGGGGATGCCTTCCGAGGCATCCCCAAGCTTAGGCGCTTGAATCTTCCTTGAATATTACCTTGGGGTGCCTTGGGCATACCCAAGCTTAGGGTCTTCCCACTCCTTATTCTCCTCATATCGATACTCATCCAAAACTTGAGAACTTCAATCACACAAAACTTAATGGAACTTCGTGAGATAGGTTAGTATGATAAAGAATAAACCATGCACTTTGGTACTGTAAAAGACAAGGTTCATAATTGTTTTCACATAATTCCTACTGTACCATATCATTTCTACAATTTATATTGAGAAATATAAGCCATAGAAACCAGAAAACAAGCAAACTATGCAATGAAAACAGAATCAGTCAGAAACAGAACAGTCTGTAATGATCTGAACAATAACCATAATTCTGCTACTCCAAAAATTATGAAATAAATTGGTGGATGTGAGGAATTTGTCTATTAATCTTCTGCAAAAGTAATCAACTCAAAAGCACTCTTCTGTAAAAAATGACAGCTAATCTCGTGAGTGCAAAGTTTCTGTTTTTTACAGCAAGATCACATTAACTTTCACCCAAGTCTTCCCAAAGGTCCTACTTGGAACTTTATTGAAACAAAAAGCATAAAACATGATTACTACAGTAGCTTAATCATGTGGACACACAAAAAAACAGTAAGGAAAAATATTGGGTTGTCTCCCAACAAGCGCTTTTCTTTAATGCCTTTCAGCTAGGCATGATGATTTCAATGATGCTCTCATACAAGATAAGCGTTGAAACATAAAAAGAGCATCATGAAGAATATGACTAGCACATTTAAATCTAACCCACTTCCTATGCATAGGGATTTTGTGAGCACACAATTTATAGGAACAGAAGTCAACTAGCATAGGAAGACAACACAAGTATAACTTCAAAACTTTTAAGCACATAGGAAGGAAACTTGATATTATTGCAACTCCTACAAGCACATATTCCTCCCTCATAATAACTTTCAGTAGAATCATGGATATCTACTTTGTTCTCATAATCAATTGGAACCTCTTTCGAAATAGTGGAATACTAACTAAAGTTGAAACTCTTCCAAATCCACTTTCATAAATTTCGTATGAAGATTCAACACCCTTCAAGATAGTGGGATCACTAATTCCTAAAGTTGACACTCTTCCAAACCCACTTTAAACTATAGTATTATTCATACTCCAAAAGATATAAGTGAAGTTCATGGAGCATTCTACAATTAATGTAGACTAACCAATGTCCAAGCTCAAAATATATAAGTGAAGCGCACGAAGCATTCCATACTCAAACGATTTAAGTGAAGCACAAAGAGCAATTCTATAAGATCATACTTAAATGATATAAGTGATGCACATGAAGTATTCTATAAATCATTGAAGATCTATCTCATACTAGCACGATTCTTAAAGAAAAATAAAAAAACACAAAGAACACAAATCATGTGAACAAGACAAAAACCGAGGTATACCGATATTTGTTGAAGAAGAAAGCTGGGATGCCAACCGGGGCATCCCCAAGCTTAGATGCTTCAGTATCCTTTGAAATATTTACTTGGGGTGCCTTGGGCATCCACAAGCTTGAACTCTTGTCTCTCTTTATTCTTCTCACATCGGTAACTCCTCGTTCTTCAAACACTTCATTCACAAAAACTTAAACAAAAACTTGTGAGGTCCGTTAGTGTAATAAAGCAAACTACCACTTTAAGGTACTGTAATTAACTCATTCTTTGTTTATATTGGTGTTAAACCTACTGTATTCCAACTTCTCTATGGTTCATACCCTACATACTAGCCATAGATGCATCAGAATAAGGAAACAACACACGAAAAACAGAATATGTCAAGAACAGGACAGTCTGTAGTAATCTGGAAGTTTAGTAAACTTATGTAACTCCAAAAATTATGAAATAAATTTGAAAATTTTAGAAATTTGTACAGAAATAATGTGAAAAAAGTTTCAGACCAATTTGACTTTCCAGTAAAAATGTAAATTCAAGCACTACAGCCAAAATTTCTGTTTTTGTTCTGCACATAGTAAACAAGCAATCTTATCATACTAAAACCAAAGCTTGGCACATTAATTTTATAATACAAAGGATATATACAAGGGGATAATTATTTACATAGAAACTTCCATGAAAAAGTCTACATTGTTTCCGTGAGCATGAACACAAGTGCTCAAGGTCGACCCTCACTTCTTCAATGCATAACTTTCCAATCACTTCTCTTTTTGAAAAACTTTTTTAGGCATGAGAGGCAAGTAAATATTATTTTTTGGTATTTTCATTCTTTTTAAAAAAAATTGTATGTTTCACCCACAACTAAACAATAACAAAGGGAAAAACAAAATCTACTTAGTGAAGAAAGCAAACAAGCACACACGAGAATATCAACCCCACGCTATTGCTCCCCAGCAACGGCGCCAGAAAAGAGCTTGATAATCCCCAAGTGCAGGGAATCATTGTAGCAATTCCCAAAGGTGGAAGTGATAAGTATGGAGTGTCGAACCCACAAGGAGCCAAAGGTAAGATCAATATTCTCTCAAGCCCTATCTGCCACTGATACGACTCTACGTGCACCGAATGTTTGCTTCCAAGAAATAAAAATGTGTTGTGGGTATAAAGAGGATAACTTTGCATGATATCGAAGAGCTAAAATATGAAAGTAGGTGCTGTTATCATGAAGTTAGAATATATTACTAAATATTATAAATAGCGAGTGTGCAATAATTGTGGATCGTTGTGCGGAATTATCCTAGGCAATTGTTAAGAAGATCGATAGTCGTCATTGCAATTTCATATGAGGGAGAGGCATAAGCTAACATACTTTATCTACTTGGATCATATGCACTTATGATTGGAACTCTAGCAAGCATCCGCAAATACTAAAGATTCATTAAGGAAAAACCCAACCATATCATTAATGCATCAAGTCCCCTTTTATCCCATACGCAACAACCCCCTTACTCGGTTTTGTGTTTCAGTCACTCACCAACCCACTATAAGCGAATCATGAACGTATTGCAACACCCTACAGCGGGAATCCCTCACGCTTGCGCGACACGGAGGGCACCATAGGACAGCACCAAAATAAAACATACAACTCGTACCAATCTAGACTATCAATCAACCCAAGGATAAAAGATATCTACTCAAAACATCATAGGATGGCAACACATCATTGAATCATAATATGCTGCATAAAGCACCATGTTCAAGTAGGGATTACAGCGGGGTGCGGGAGAGTGGACCGCATAAAAGAGATGAGGATGGTGATGATGATTGTGATGTTGATGAAGACGATCACCGCGGTGATGATTCCCCTCTCGATGGCACTCCGGTGCCACCAAGAGAGAGGAGGAGAGGTTCTCCCCCTTGTGCTTCCTCCTCCATGGATTTCCCCCTCTGGTCCTTGGCCCTCATGACAATGATGGCCCCTCCGAGATCCTCCTCCATGGCCTCCGGTGATGATGGCCCCCTCCGGTAGGGTGCCGGAGGGGGCCTAGATTGATTTCTCGTGGCTACAGAGGCTTGCGGCGGCGGAACTTCTGATCTAGGTTAATTCCTGAAGGTTTCTGTATTTATGAAATTTTTGGCGTTGGTTTCACGTCAGGAAGGTCTCCGGGCGGTCCACGAGATAGGGGGCGCGCCCTAGGGGGGAGGGCGCGGCCCCCACTCTCATGGGCAGCCCGGGAGTCTTCTGGCCCAACTCCGATGCTCCGTGGTCTTCTTTTGGTCAATAAAAAATGCTCAAAAATCGGCACGTCAACTGGACTCCGTTTGGTATCCCTTTACTGTAAAACACTAAAACAAGGAGAAAACAGAAACTGGCACTGGGCTCTAGGTTAATAGGTTAGTCCCAAAAATCATATAATATGACATATAAATGCATATAAAACATCATAGATGGATAATATAATAGCATGAATACTTCATAAATTATAGATACGTTGGAGACGTATCAGGGCGCCAGGCGGGCGCCAGTGCGCACAGTGTCCTCATTTACCCTTTGGTGCTAAGGGGGCAAGCGCAGGCACGGAGTACCGAGGCATCAGGCAAAGGTTTCCGTATCGTTGCAACAAGACCAAGACCAGCAGGACGACAGGACGGAGGTCATCGTGGAGCCCAATACGGCGTCACCACTGGCGCCTTTGACAGACGAAGACCACCTTTAGTCAGGATAGCTTGTACTAGTTGTCCCCTTTCAAATTGGCCGTTGTTGGATCCCTTCCCGCTCAATATTTGGGGAGAGGACCAGGGCCTCTCTAAATAGGACTAGCCACCACAGTAGAAACAGACAGACAAACAGATGGACAGACAGAGAGAGAGAAACAAACTCAGTCCATCCTCGCACCCACCAAGCACAAGAACACCTCTCCTCAGGAGGCTGTTCTTCCCTTGTACTGTTCATCATCAGCCCAATAGGCAATCCACCGCCACCACACTGCAGTAGGGTATTACACGACAATGCTGGCCCGAACCAGTATAAATCTTGTGTCTCTTGTGTTGTGAGTTCATCGAGTTAGCTTAGATATCACGGCGAGGCTGAGGGCGAGATTCGGTAGGGGGAAATTTTCGTGCGCACCCCAGTGTTCAAACCTCAAGGGTTTTGCCGGAACCCTAAATCTGACAAGATCTATGTTTTTATCCATGAAAGTTATTTTAGTCTCTTTCGTCTCTTATATGCATGATTACTTATAGCCACGCATTTCTTCTTCGAATCTTTGGTTTAGTTAGGCCAACTAGATCGATTTTTTTTGCCATGGGAAAAGGTGCTTTCTGATGGGTTCGGTCTTACGGTGCTTGATCCCAGTGACAGAAGGGGAACCGACGCGTATGTATCGTTGCTATTAAGTGTAACAAGATGGGGTTGATTTCTACATAAATAGATCTTGTCTACATCATGTCATCGTTCTTATTGCATTACTCTGCTTCTCCCTGAACTTAATACACTAGATGCATGTTGGATAGCGGTCGATGTGTGGAGTAATAGTAGTAGATGCAGGCAGGAGTTGGTCTACTAATCTTGGACGTGATGCTTGTATTATGATCATTGCCTGGATATCGTTACGATTATTTGAAGTTCTATCAATTGCCCAACATTAATTTCTTTACCCACCATATTCTATTTTTCTCGAGAGAAGCCACTAGTGAAATCTATGGCCCCCAGGTCTCTTCTTAATTATATTTGCCTTCGAGATCTATTTTTATTTGCTTTTATTTTCATATCTATTAATCCAAAAATACAAAATACATTGCTGCAATTTTTAGTTATTTATTTTATCTCACTTTCCCGCGAGATCTATTTATCCAATCTACTACAATTTTATCTATCTTTTTACCCATGGGGGATTGACAACCCCTCTCTTACGTTGGGTTGCAAGTGTTTGTTCTTTGTGTGTAGGAGTTGTTTACGTGGTGTTGCGTTGTTCTGCTACTAGTTCGATAACCTTGATGAGGGAAATACCTACCGTTCCTGTGCCGCATCATCCCTTCCTCTTTGGAGAAATACCGACGTAGTTCAAACAAACATCGTACAACATCACAAGAAGCTTGCAAGTAATGTGACTAAGGAGTTAGTTGTGGGATCTTGTATTACGGAACGAGTAAAGAGACTTGCTGGTAACAAGATTGAACTACGTATGGAGATACCACGATCGAATCTTGAGCAAGTAACATACCGCTAGACAAACGGAATTGCACACATGATTGATTGAACCCATGGCATCGTGGTTCGACTGATAAAGATCTTTGTGGAATATGTGGGAACCAATATGGGCATCCAGGTCCCGCTATTGGTTATTGACCGGAGAGGTGTCTCAGTCATGTCCACATGATTTTCGAACTCATAGGGTCCGCACGCTTAACATTCGGTGACGCTAGAGTAGTATTGGGATATTCACATTGGTGACTAATTGTTGTTCAGTGTCCCGGATGAGATCTCGGACGTCACGAGGACCTTCAGAATGGTCCGGACGTTAAGATTTATATATGGGACGTCATATTTTGGCTACCGAAAAAGTTTTGGGTTTTACTAGTATTGTACCGGGAAGGTTCTAGAAGGTTCTGGAGGAGTCCGGAAGGATCCATCCAGCACCTAGGGCGTGCACGGGCTATAGGTGGTATCCTAGCCTTATTGGACCAGGCGCACCAGCCCCTAAGGCCCATCCGCTTAGGGGAAGGGAAAACCTAAGGGAGAGGGCCCTCCACTTGGCTTGGAGGGCCCTCCACTTGGCTTGGAGGGCACTCCTCCCCCTTTGGCCGCCTCCCCTCCTTGGAGGAGGGGCTAGGGCTGCTCCCCCAGCCCTCCAACACCCCTATATATAGTAGGGAGGAGGTGCAAGGGCTGGAGACAACAATTCCCATGCCCCGCGGCCTCCCCTCTCTCCCGTTTTTCCTCGTTTGTAGTTTTGGAGGCGCTTGGCGAAGCCCTGTTGGGATTGCTCCACCACCATCTCCACCAGGCCGTCATGCTGGTTGAGATCACATCTACTTCTCCCTCTCTTGCTGGATCAAGAAGGAGGAGATGTCATCAAGCCGCACATGTGCTGAATGTGGAGGTGTCGTCCGTTCGGTGCTAGATCGGATTGGATCGCGATTGGATTGTGAAGAGTACGACTACATCAACCGCTTTTCTCGACGCTTCCGCTTAGCGATCTACAAGGTTATGTAGATCCAATATCTCCTCTCATAGATGGTTATCTCCTAGATTGATCTTGGTGGGCGTAGGAAAATTTCTGTTTCCCATGCAACGTTCCCCAACACTACAAAAGCATTGCCTTGGCATATATTTATTTAGAATTCATCTTCATCTGGTTCGGATTCTGAGACTTCATCTTAGGACTCCATTGTCATTCGAGCATATACACCAGCCAGCTGAGATATCCTATCCATGTCGGATTTGATAGTAGCTTTGTCATGAACGTCAGTGACTGGTCTCTTTGAATAACATGCAAATGGTTCTTTCTTCTTCTTGAGCTTAGTATGACGGTTTGTGCGCACATACCCTGAACAGTTTAGTGCATGCCATCTCTTCCTGGCTTGACATCCAACTACTTGTTGGGACAGTCGGCAATGTAGTGAACATAAATTTTGCATTTGTAGCACTTTGTATCCATCGGAGGTAATCTTTTTGAAGATCTTGATAATTCATATTCGGGTGCATTTGATAGACATAGATTCTATCTCCTGAGGACGGAGAGCACATCGACCAGAGGGGATGAATAGGAGATTCAAAATTTCTTATGAAACTTTGAACCGAACCCAAGCACACCGGCAGAATAAAAGAGAGGAGATCAAGCACTGACGATAAACAGGCTGAACCCAACCGAATGAGATATAAAGATAGAGTGAAGCAAATATTTCGAAGAAAGATACTATAACCGTTCGTGTATAGTAGCTCACTATCTTAACAAACAGAATGGTACTTAACATTGTATGCTAACCAGTGAAACAACATGAGAGAGCGAACAGTATGAACTAAGAATCTTGCTAGCAAAAGGAAATGGAGTGAAGATAGAGATGGAGATGACACACCATGGAATTAAATGGGAAGAGATAGAGAGGGAATGAAATCTATCACGAGATGTCATTTAGAACATAACTAAGTTGAATAACCATGTAACACCACAGAACAAGTAGACGGGCATACAGACAAGTAACCTTGAGAAGAACAAACTGAAATATACTAAACAACAAGAGCGCATAGACGCAAATGAACTACAACTAGTAATAGATCATAGATATCTTATCGACACCAAGCACTAAATGTAAACTGTTGAAAGGAATGTAGTAGAGTTGAATGAACCGGTGGTGCTCTGTGGCAAAAAATGGATTTGGTAGACCAGTTCGCCCTTCTTGCCAAAGGACTATGTCTAGTTAGAGGGACTTGTGATTGAACACAGGAGCAAACCTCTCTCCATCCTATTCTCCCTCAACTCGAAGCTGATCAGACTTTGGGTGATTTCACTCCTGGTGGATGCTTGCTGGCGATCTCCAAATCTTTGATAGACTTCTTCGCGAACCACAATTACTCTTGGTTGCGGAAGACTTTGCTTGGTGAAAAGAATTACCCTTCATCACTCAAGCCAACAACTTTTTCGTCAAGAGAGTGCACAACTCTCAAGACTAAGAGCATCTCCAGCCGCGCCCCCAACAAGGCCCCCCAGGCGACTTCTCGGTCGCCGGCGCCAAAAAATCGGCCCAGTCGCACCCCCAAGGGCCCAGTTTTCGCCGGCTCGGGCCGAAATTGGCGCCGGCGGACCCAATCCGAACCCGCCGCGCTGGGGGGGGGGGCTCGGGGGCGCCGAGCGAATCATTTTTGGCGCGAAAGATCCACGGGCCCTCCTTGCCAGTGACTCACCTCTCTTCTTGCTGCTTCGTCGTCCTCATCACCTTGTTTGCCGCAGCAAATCAATGTCAAAGCTGCCGCACCAGTCAGCCTCCACTGATGCCTCACGGGCGGCGCAGTGAAGACCGGACGACGCGCGTCCCCTCGCCCGCCATGCGTAACACGGCGGCCACGCGTACTACGCGGCGCCTCCGCCTATATCAGCCGACCCCCAGCGCGCCAGAGACACGCACAGAGCCTCCACCGCCGACGCGCCATTTCTCCCCATTCCTCCCCTCCTCTCACCGTCTCCAGTTCAAAGCATGGCGGAGCGCTTCCCAGGCGACAGCGCGGCAGTGAACGGCTTCGGCCGCTGCCATCTTCACGAGGACGAAGCTCGGCTCCTTTTCGAGGCGGAGTACCCGGTCCCGCCGGACATGCGGCTGCCCAGGGCGTGGAGAATCAGCGCCAGCAGCGTGCGGAGATTGCATGTATCTGCGCCTCCCTGCCGCGGGCGGCGAGGGAAGGACCGTGGTACGTCCCCAAAAGCCCGCTCTGGGAGCCCTACTTCCGATGCCGCCATGCCGAACAGCTCGAGGCCACGAACGGCGTCGTGCCCTCCGGCAGGCTCAACTCTGAGGGGCGGCACCGATGGTGGGGCGTGCCCGGCCGCACACTGGAGGTCGTCCTCGAGTACATCAAGGGCGGCAACACGCCGAGGCTCTAGTACCCCTCTCCCTCGTCCTTCTCTCGTCGACGTGTAAGCTCGTGCACGCCGAGGCGCATGGAGCAGCCCGGGGCGTCCTCCTCCTCATCCGGCCGCTCGTCCGGCTCTCCCTGCCTCCGCCTCATCAAGCTGGAACCCCCAGGACACGCCTGTCGGCGGGCACACCTGCAGCTCCGGCGTCCGCATCGGCGACTCCACTCCCCCCCCCTCTGGCCGCTTCGTCCTCATCGCGCCCAAGCCGGAGCCCGGCCTCCCCACGGAGTACGAGGAGATAGCCCGGCGCGGCTTCTCCGACAAGGAGGCCCTACAGTGGGCACGGGACGACTACCTCCGCGACGAGATGGTCCGACAGCGCCAGGCCCTGGAGGAGATAGCCGCCCGCAAACATGGACGCGAGGACGAGCACGGCGTCGTGATCCTCGACAGCGACGATGATGAGGATGCCCCCGGACCGTCTAACCCGCCGCGCCAACCGGGGGAGGGTTGCAGCAGGGACGGCGGCTGCAACGGAGGCCGCGACGACGACGACGATGATGATGACGACGATGACAACGGCGGCAACTACACGCGGTTCTACAGCCTCCTCGGCATGTAGAACTGCAAGGGCGGAGGGCGGCGAGGAGCGGCAAGGGAGACGACGAGGAGCATCCTAGTAGTTTTTTTTCTTTTTTGTAAAATATGTTTAAGTTTGAATGAACTCGCCGAAGATTGCATTGAATTTGTGCCGTGTTTGTGCCGTATTTAAAATTTTCAAAAAAAAATGTGGGCGCCGCGACTGGGGGGCATCACGCCCCCAGCGCGCGGTTTAGCACCGGCGCGCCCCCAGGGGGCGATTTTTAGCGCCTCCTGGGGGGCCAACGGCTGGAGATGCTCTAACAGGTGCATGAACTCTAACTCAGAACTACTGTAATGCTGAACCACTTTCTAAGTTTTGGCTCTTGATTTTCTCTCGGTGTATCTTAAACTCAAATCTCTCGATAGGGAATGCTCAATCAATCTTCTCAGGATCCTAAGCGCAGCAGGCAACGGACAACGTTGGTGCGGGGTGGATATTTATAGCCGTATCCTTCCCTAATGGGAAATGACCAAATTAGACACTCGGATCAGCCAATGGCCAAATGACACGTTTCCAATGGTCGCATCTTGAGCACAACAGTAACATTCCTTGCGGAGCAAGAAATGCTAAATCCTTGGTCTGAAAGATATCTCCCACAACTCCGAAGAACAACGTCTTCTGTTGACATATAATCATTCGGAACACAAAGAGATTTCTCTCATTCTTTCATAGGTTTCAACTAGGCATGACAACAGACCTAAGCTTCGAGAACATATACCCCTCTTAATAGTACGAAGGTCCTATGACTCAAATAAGAGAAAGTAGAATGACGGAAGGAATGCCATTTCTTCACTTTGCCGTCAATCTTCTCAATTGCAGTCATTCTTTCTCGGACACAACGAATGAATGTTGCTTTGCGTCAATTTTTTTAAAGGGGTCAATTCCTTCAATACAATCTTCTCGCATTCATTTCTTTTTGAAATGTAGCTCTTCTTTCTCTGCCACGCAGATAATCTTCAGTGAAGTTCTTCAAACCTCAATACGAAGCATAGCATTCTCCTCAAACTTGCATGGACCATCCCTTATGTGCATTAGCAAACAAATGAGTGCATGCCTGTTTCTGACAACAATCTCCAAAACACAAGTGGGCAAACTATTGCACCAACAAAATTATACCCTCCAGTTCGCTAGGTCAAAGCCACACCGACAAGAGCAACATCCTTAGCAACCTTCTTCTGGATTTCAGAGTTTTTAGCCATAGAGATGTTAAAGAGGTTGAGGATGTAGTCGAAGTTCAGGAATAACAACGATTACTCGCACCTGGGATGCTGCCCAAAAAGCTAGTTGCCCCTTAACCCACTGCGGGATCAGAATGGGCGGGTTTGAGAGGCCTGCTCTCCCTTACGACCATGCACGTGGTGTGCGGGATGGGATCACAGAATCAGTAGCAGCGAGAGGAATGACGGTGGGTTGTGCGTGAGGGAGTGGAGCAAATGTGATCTGATGTTGACAAGATAGGTGTTGTGAGTTGTCCGGACATCGTTAAGGGATTTCTTCGTGTGTTGGGCAATTTGTAAGAGACCCTAACCTAGGGGTATCTGCCGTCGACAGATAAGGATGGTAGTCTAAGGGGTTTAAAAGAATCAATCATCAAATTTCATTCACCACTCAGCTTTCGATGGTATTACTGCTATTTTGGTCAATGGTTCTATGTTGTTCTTTACTAATCTCTCGTAGATGGCTCGACAACTTGATGTATCTATTCCATCTGATAAGTACAAAACATACACTAATTTGACCCCTTATATATCCGTGAACGGTTTTTGTTGGTGCCTACGGACATGTGCCGACCAAAATCCGAGAGGAAAAAAGAGAAAAGGAGTAGAGAAAGTGGTTAGGGATGAATTAGATCCGACATGATGGGCTGGACGCGCCAGCATCTACTAAACTCCGGTACTAATCTTAGGCCTTGGAGCTTTACGCAAATCTTCTAGCTAATAGTACAGTATCAATCATGGGCCAAAGAAAATACTAACCGGCAGAAAAACGGCGCGGCCCAAGCGCGTGCATCCCTCTAGTCACATCTGTTACCCAAATGTTGGGCAAGCCAAGCACATATTTTGATCTGCCCAACAGTCCCAGCATTCTGCCACATGTCGTGGTTCTAAGTCTAACAGTAAGTATAGGGGTACCAATCAGGAGGCAAGGTCCTAGCTACGGTGAGATTGTACGCAAGTGTTTACGAGTTCAGGCCCCTCTCTAAGGAGGTAAAAGCCCTACGTCTTGGTGCCCTGAGGTGGTTGACTGGATTATGATAGTGTGTGTTATAGGGGTGCGAACCCTTATGCCAGAGGAGGCTGGTGGCTTATATAGAGTGCGCCAAGACCCCAGCCATCCCCTGTTACCAAGAGTTCAATGTACATAAAGACGGGGCATTACTGAGAACGCCAGCCATAAATTGCTTTTAATGATCTTAAAGACTATGGAGTGAACGCCTGGCCGTTGCTATTCTGGCAACTCCTGGTCTTCGATAGGTCGAGTGATTTCTTGTATGGTCGAATGATATTAAGAGGGAGGGGTACCCGAGTGAGGTGGTTGGTCGAGTGGATTGCACTCGACGTCTTCAATTGGTACTCCCTGCTGTGTCTTGGATGTCTTTGCTTCTAGGGTAGTGACCTTGGGTAGGGCATATAGGTCAGGCCTATGACCCTACTCTAGATCTATATCATCATCATCATTAGCGCCCGAATGGATTGAGGTCTGAGTGAAAAGAAGGTTGAAGTTGATCTTGCCTCAACTCTTGTGCTTCACAAGTACTCATTTTCGACGGGAGGCCCATGTTGGAACTTCGGCTTCGTTTCAGTCGCCTTGATCGATTCAGAAGTTGCCGAGTGGATTTATACCGTCACTCATCGAGTGTTATTTTTTGACGCGAAATCTTTGGCGCGATTGGTTACGGCGTATCCCGGATCTCACGGGATTCGAAATTTCGGGGAAGCATGCGAGGCGGAGCAATGCCGTAGTAAGCGGGATGGACAGATAGGAGCACCTCGATCCCTGCGCCACCTTTTTCGCCATGTACCCAGCGCGTGACTGTTGCGGGATTTGATAGGATTGCCCGGGCCCACGCGTCAGTCACTCGGAAGTGGGTCCTTAAAAGGCAACGGGGCCGAGGCGTCTGCACTGTGTGCGTCCATTATTCTTCTTTCTCCTCCGCTTCTCCACCACATCTTGCTCCTCCGCTCTCGACGCCGCCGCCCCGCCACCATGGTGAAGGACAAGACGGTGGTGCTGGAACGTGCGAAGAAGGCAACGGGGGCGACGAAAGGCAAGAAGACGAATCGGGGGTCGTCATCGTGGTCAGCGCTACCGCGGGGTTGGATCTAGGGAGATTGGATCTGATCTTTGCTCCGACCAAAAGATTTGGAGGAGCTGGCCGAGTCCGGACAGATCGCCGACGGGGCTGCAATGCTGCCGGAGGGGGAGAAGGAACCTCAGCCGCGACCAGGTGAGTGCGTTCTGCTCGCCACCCATGTCAACCGCGGTTTCTCCCTTCCCCCGCACCCTTTTTTCCGGGGTTTCTTGAACTTTTTCGGAGCCCAACTCCATCACTTCTCTCCCAACACCATTACGTGCCTTGCTGCATCTGTGTCCATGTGCAAAAACTTCCTGGGTTGTCGACCGCACTGGGGTCTTTTCAAACACATCTTCACAATCCGCTCCCAGTCAGTGAAGAAAGCGAATTCGAGTGACGAGTGAATGCACATTATCCAAATATGTGGGGGTTTGGGTATCTAGAGGAGGAAAAGGAGTTCCTTCCCTTCTATGACACTTCCTGAGTCGGTCGGGGGCTAGCAGTCGACCTGGTTCTACTGCCAGGACATTGCGACTCCAGGTCAGTAAACTAGAATTCCCCCTTTTTCTTTAGATCATGCCTAGCAACCTTCTTCACTGAAAGTGACCGCTGCAGAGAGGGTGGAAATGAACATGTTGGTCGATAGAGTGGTCCAGTTGATCAATCAAGGTGTCACTAGCATGTACTTGTTGGAGGTGTTTCTCGGTCGACGCATCCAGCCGCTCCAGGCTTGTGATCACTCGATGTGGATGTACTCTAGAGCCAACGACACCGCTCGGGTTCATCCAGAGGAGGTTTCGGCCAAGAAAGTGGCCCTATGGCTAAAGATTATTACAGGAAACAAGGACAACCCCAGTGGAGCCAGGAGAATCGACCCATTCAGCGACAGCAACCAGCCAGATAAGGTTTGGTCTCTTCTACCGACTGTATTTCGATACATTTTGCGACTGTCTTCAAATCTGACTAATGTTTACTTGACTTCTTGTCTTGTAGGTTTACACTGAGATGTACTCGATGCCCAATGGTGAACAAGCTCTGGAGCAAGACCAGGAGGGAGAGGACAGCGTGGAGGAAAGCGGCGATTGGCAATCTCCAGAAGATGAGGACCAGGAGGAAAGTTATGAGTCGGACGACGACAAGATAGTCAACTCACCACCTCGCACGAAGCGTCGATCCAAGCTACTCCATGATCCAGCGGGGGGGCGTGGCAAGACCGTGGCTCCAAGCACTCAAGCATAAAAGTGCTCTCGGACTTCGACTCCAGAGCTGACGGAGAAGGTCGCCAAGCAGCCCAAGGTCGTCTCCTCAAAGGCTTAGAGACTTTGCCCAAGATCAAGATGGACGTCCCTGTTGCCTCTGGGTGAGTGTTCTTTCTTTCTGCTTTTTTGTCCACCGACTAATACTTCTGTTCTGACCGAATGGATTATAAACTTTTCCAGACCAGCCTCAGCCGAGACTGATATGGACGTTGACAAGGCCCCAGTTGACGATGAAACCAATGACGCGGCCACCTCCAAAGCTAGTATGCTCCATTCGACTTGGATTTATTCTATCGATTGAATTGTTAGCCGATTGAACTTTTGAGGTTGCTTTTTTTTGCAGCTCCACGGGACGTTATTGAGCTTCCGGATGATGAAGAAGTAGTGCCTCTGAGAGAGAGAGAGGAGGAGGAGGGCAGGGCGTCAAGCGGGAAAGCGCCCGAGGGTCAGGTCCCTCAGTCGACACCGGTGCTTGAGACAATGGTCCAGCGGTCTGGAGATCCGGCTTGGACCAATGTTACCTTTGCCAATCCGCTGTCGACTGACTGTCCATCAGGGTCGACTGCTCAGACCTCTGCCGCTCCAGTACAACTCCATGCATCTGACCCTGTGGCTGCTCGGACTGCATTGCCCTCATCGCTCTTTACCGCATACCAGACTCCATATGACTCACCGATTGCCGCCAGGGAGGCCCTTCTCCAGGTAAATCTCGTGATGGAGCAGATGAAGGTGGTGCATGAGGCCAGTCTGGTAGCTTATAATGCCAGCACCGCTCTGCAAACCAACGTCAAGGTTAGTTGATTCCTGACTGGTCTCTTGAATAATGATAGTTGCCATTGTTGCTTCGCTGTCCATATGGTGCTCTTGGATGAGCGTTTTGGAACCCATTATGTGCATCTATCATGGGTCTGTTTTTCACATCCAATCACCCACTGGGGTGTTTCTGTCTTAGAGCTGTATAGTTCTTCCACTTGAGTCGACTAGGCTGAGTCGAGTGTTTTTCCGAACCAGTGGGGGCACGCAGAGTGCACCCACTAGGTGTAGTCCCCGAGACCGTGGACGACTGTTAGTAGTCGGCTGGGGTCTTTCTTTTTTTTACTCATGCGGGGCAGACCATGCTGAGTGTAAAACCGAAACAAGTGGGGGCACGCTAAGTGCACCCACTGGGTGTAGTCCCCGAGACTACTGTTGAATGTTTGATTCAGCGGTAGTCTTAGAACAACTTTCACTGTGGTTGACTTTTGTTTCTGTCGACTGACATATCTTATTTGCTGACTGCAGAGGTCTTGTGATCTTGGGGCTCAACTTTCTGAACTGAATAAGAAGCAAATCAGCCTCAACCTTTATCTGGAACTGGCCAAGAAGAACCTCAAGAATGCTCAGGACGAAGCAACTATCATGGGAGGTAACCGCGTCGACTGTCCTCCTTGTGACTCGCTCTTCCCCATTTTTTAGTCTCTTTGAACCGAGTGATTTCATTCGAACAAATGTGCGTAGTGAAAACTGTCAACTTCAAGCTCGTCTGAAGAATGTAATTTCTTTAGAGAAAATGAAGCAGGCTCTGGAGAAGAAGGATCGGGATCTTGCTACAGCCCAGAAGGAGGCGCGAGAGAAAACAGCGCTTGCAGACAAGAAGTTGGCTTCAGTCGGCAAGTTGGAAGAGGAGAACTCCAAGTTGAAGACCATCGTCTCTGAAGTCAATCGGGAGGTCGAGCAACTGAAGAAAGACAAGGACAGCTTGACCAACGAAATTGGAAGCCTCAAGGCCAAGAAGGGCAAATTAGAGTCTTATATGGGGCAGCTTACTGTGAAATTGGTCTTGAAGCTTGAAGGTATTCTTGTTCGACTGATTTGTTGACATCGACTGACATGTCTTGTCAAACTATCGACTCACTGTTTTTTAGACTGTGCAGAACTTTGTCAAGACTTTGAAGCAGAAACCGGGCGGGTCGAGACGGGTCTCGACCCCATAAATTGTCCTATCAAAGATGACATTGCAATGAATGTGTTGTGGTTCGAGTCACGCATGGACAGCATTGTTGATTATCTTGCCCGACTGAAGGCGGCGATGACGCGGGTTGATTTTGAACTCTGGCCTCAGGCAGAACTCTCACAGGATCTTGAGTCTCTAATGACTCGACTGAATCAAATACCTGACCGAGTGCAAGAATGTAAGAAATCATCTGCTCGCTGTGGCGCTGACGTCTCCATGTCATTGGTCCAAGTGCACTGCAAGGATGTAAGAGAAGACAAGCTGGCGGAACTCAAGGTTGTAAACACCAAAAAGCACAGTTTCCAGTCCTTCATGGACACTTTCCTTGATGTCGCCACTCGCATCGCAGATAGCATTGACCTTGGCAGTTTCTGCGATCCAGCAAGTCCTTCTCCTGACGAGCGAACAAAACATTATGCCCCACTTTTATTTGCCTCGGAATGCTGAGTGATTATGTAACCGTTAAACTCTTTCAGGCTTGATGTCTGAGTACTTCTGCCTGCCGCGGTCCTGAACTTTTGCAGGATTTATTTGAACTTGAATTTTCTTGAATATCATGGCTTTTGTTTTGGTTTTGAACTGTTTCTGACTGTCTTTCGATTCTGTGTGAACTTGATCTTTTCACCTTTTGTCGAGTGAATTGTACATCGTACTTGTGACGTAGCTCAGACATGGTGTTCGGTCGACACCTCATCGTCCTTGTAGATCGGGATGGTAAATTGTACTTGTGATGCAGCTCAGACGCGGTGTTCAATCAACACCTCACCATCCTAGCGGATCGGGATGGTACATTGTACTTGTGACGCAGCTCGAACGTGGTGTTCAGTCGACGCCTCGCCGTCCTTGCGGATCGGGATCACTCATTGTACTTGTGATGCAGCTCAGATGTGGTGTTCAGTCGACACCTCGTCGTCCTTGCCGATCGGGATCACTCATTGTGCTTGAGATGCAGCTCAGATGTGGTGTTCAATCGACACCTCGTCGTCCTTGCGGATAAGGATAGAGCACACATTGTATTTGTGGCGTAGCTCAAAGAATATTTGTGACCTAGGCGAGTACGGGGTCGCAGCTAAGCCCCTGAGTGGGAGGATTGCTCTCCACTCAAAATGTTTTTAACTTAGGCGAGAACAGGGTCGCAGCTAAGTTTCCGAGTGGGAGGATTGCTCTCCACCCAAAATGTTTTTTAACATAGGCGAGTACGGAGTCGTAGCTAAGCCCCCGAGTGGGAGGATTGCTCTTCACTCAGAATGTTTTTAACTTAGGCGATTTCGGGGTCGCAGATAAGCCCACGAGTGGGAGGATTGCTCTCCACTCGGATATTTTTAACTTAGGCGATTTTGGGGTCGCAGCTAAGCCTCCGAGTGGGAGGATTGCTCTCCACTTGGAATGTTTTTAACTTAGGCGATTTCGGGGTCGCAGCTAAGCCTTCGAGTGGGAGGATTGCTCTCCACTCGGAATGTTTTTTAACTTAGGCGAGTATGGGGTCGCAGCAAAGCCCCCGAGTGGGAGGATTGCTCTCCACTCGGAATGTTTTTAACTTAGGCGATTTCAGGGTCGCGGCTAAGCCCCCGAGTGGGAGGAGTGCTCTCCACTCGGGGTGTTTTTTTAACTTACGGGGCCGCAGATAAGCCCCCGAGTGGGAGGATTGCTCTCCCCTCGGGATGTTTTTAACTTAGGCGAATCAGGTTCGTGGCTAAGCCACCCACTGGGGGATTTGGACACAAGTGATTACGGGGAACCAGTCATTAAGATACTGTAAAAATCTTTTCTTTTGAAAACAAACTGAAGTGCTTTTATTACAACTCGTCGGGTCGAGTGATTTTAGGTATAGAAAGGACGAAGCAGCTCTGCGTATCATGCGCGTGGCTCGTCCATTTTCTTGGCTACATTGTAGATGTGGTACGCTCCATTGTGAAGCACCTTGGTGATGATGAAGGGACCTTCCCAGGCCGGAGCGAGCTTGTGAGGTCGTTTCTGATCCACTCGGAGCACAAGGTCTCCTTCCTGAAATGCTCAACCTCTGACATTGCGAGCGTGGAATCGAGGTAGATCTTGCTGATACATGGTCGACCGAACCAAAGCCATCTCACGCTCTTCCTCCAAGAGATCGACTGCGTCTTCACGTGCTTGCTTTGCTTCAGCTTCTGAGAACAGTTCCACTCGGGGAGCATTGTGCAGCAAGTCACTCGGAAGCACAACCTCAGCACCGTACACTGGGAAGAAAGGGGTTCGATCAATCGACCGGTTGGACGTTTTTCTCGGCCCCCATAGGACCAATGGCAATTCAATCACCCAAGCTCCAGCAGTATACTTAAGGTCACGCATCACTCGAGGCTTTAACCCTTGAAGGATTAAACCATTCACCCTTTCTGCCTGTCCATTCGACTGCGGGTGTGCGACGGGCGCATAGTTGACCTGAGTGCCTTGGGATGTGCAGAACGCCTTGAACTCATCAAAATCAAAGTTGGAGTCGTTATCTATGGTAATGTTGTGAGGAACTCCATATCTGAATATCAACTCCTTGATCAAACTAACGACAGTGCCTGCTCCAAGGTTTTTGATGGGCTTGGCTTCGATCCACTTGGTGAACTTGTCGACTGCTACGAGTAAATGGGTGAAACCACTTGCACCAGTCTTGAAGCGCCCAACCATATCCAATTCCTAGACTGCAAACAGCCAGACGAGTGGAATAGTCTTCAAGGCAGATGCAGGCTTGTGGGACATGTTGGAGTAGAACTGGCAACTTGCGCACTTGTCAACTATATCTTTCGCCATCTCATTTGCTCGAGGCCAATAGAATCCCGCTCGATATGCTTTGGCCACGATGGTCCGAGAGGACGCATGGTGACCACAGGTCCCCGAGTGGATATCGTTCAGGATCATTCGACCTTCTTCCAGGGTGATGCAGCGTTGAGCCACTCCTGTGACACTTTCTCTCTAAAGCTGTCCTTTCATCACGGTGAAAGGTTTCGATCGACGGACTATCTGACGGGCATCATCTTCATCCCCTGGTAGCTCCTTTTTGAGAATGTATGCAATGTATGGTGTTGTCCAGTCAGGTGTAAGCACCAAGACTTCCATGATCAATTCGACCACGGCTGGAACCTCGATCTCACAGTTGAACTTATCGATTGAGGGGGCTCTTCCTTGAAGGGATCTTCTTGTACAGATGGGGTATGGAGATGCTCCAAGAACGCATTGCTGGGGATAGGCTTCCGAGTGGAACCTATCTTCGCCAGATCGTCAGCAGCTTGATTCTTGATTCATGGTATGTGGTGGAGCTCTAAGCCCTCAAACTTCTGCTCTAGCTATCTCACTGTGTTGCAATAACCGGTCATTGCGGGACTCCTGACGTCCCATTCCTTCATTACTTGGTTAACCACTAAGTCTGAGTCGCCATATACCATCAAGCGTCGGACGCCGAGTGAAATGGCCATACGCAACCCATACAATAGTGCCTCATACTCAGCTTCATTGTTTGAAGAATCAAAGTGAATCTGGAGGACATAACTGAGCTTGTCTCCTCGTGGGGACACTAAGACCACTCCTGCACCTGAGCCATTCAACATCTTGGATCCATCAAAGAACATGGTCCAATGTTCCGACTGAATCTGAGTCGGCTGTTGTTGTTCTGTCCACTCTGCGAGGAAATCTGCAATTGCTTGAGACTTAATGGCCTTCTTTGCCTCAAACTTGATATCTAAAGGAAGAAGTTCAATCGCCCATTTTGCCACTCGACGGGTTGCATCTCTGTTATTCAGAATCTCTGACAATGGAGCGTCGCTAATGACTGAGATTGAGTGATCAGAGAAATAGTGTGCAACCTTCTTAGTGGTCAGGTAAATCCCATAAACAAGCTTCTGATAGTGAGGATATCTCTGCTTGGACGGGGTTAAAACTTCTGAAATATAATACACAGGGCGCTGAATTTTGAAAGCTTTGCCCTCTTCTTCTCGCTCGACTGTGAGCACTATGCTAACAACTCGTCCCGTGGCTGCGATGTAAAGCAGTAGGGGCTCCTTGCTAACCGGAGCAACAAGCACCGGTTGGGTGGAAAGCAGGGCTTTGAGCTCCTGAAACGCTGCTTTAGCTTCGTCATTCCACTCGAATTTGTCAGACTTCTTCATCAGTCGGTAAAGAGGCAGTGCCTTTTCACCGAGGCATGAGATGAATCGACTCAATGCAACCAAACAACCAGTAAGCTTCTAAACATCATGCACACGCACGGGGCGTTTCATTCGGAGGATTGTGCCAATCTTCTCTGGATTTGCGTCGATCCCTCATTTTGAAATGAGAAAACTAAGTAACTTTCCGCCTGGGACTCCGAATGTGCATTTTGATGGATTGAGCTTGATATCATACCTTCTTAGGTTGGTAAAGGATTCAGCAAGGTCAGCCAGCAGGTCAGAACCTTTGCGTGACGTAACCACTATGTAATCCATGTATGCTTCCACATTCTGACTGATTTGAGTGAGCAGGCACTTCTGAATCATGCGCATGAATGTGGCACCAGCATTCTTGAGGCCAAAGGGCATAGTAACATAGCAAAAACACCCGAACGGGGTGATGAAAGCCGTCTTTATCTCATCGGGTCCATACAGTCGGATCTGATGGTACCCGGAATAAGCGTCCAGGAAGGACAATCGCTCACATCCCGCAGTTGAGTCAACTATCTGGTTGATGCGGGGCAGAGGAAAATGATCTTTGGGGCAGGCCCGATTGATGTGCTTGAAGTCAATACACATTCAGAGTGATTTGTCTTTCTTGGGAACCATAACAACATTGGTGAGCCACTCAGAGTGGTATATCTCGTGGATGAACTCAGCAGCCAGGAGCCGAGCCACCTCCTCGCCAATGGCCTTTCTCTTCTTCGTGGTGGAACAACGGAGATGCTCCTTAACAGGTTTTACTTTTGGGTTGACTCGCAAACGGTGCTCAGCCAGTCCCCTGCGTACACCTGACATGTCAGATGGCTTCCATGCAAAGACGTACCAGTTCTCATGAAGGAACCGGATGAGCGCTTCTTCCTATTTGCCGTCGAGTGTCATCGAGATATGGGTCGGAGCAGCATTGGGGTCGGTCGGGTGAATGTGGACTGGCTTGGTCTCGCCGGCCAACTGAAATGTGGATTCCAAGGCAGGCCTCTTAGCATGCAGCAAATCACTCGGATCTGCAGTCTTCTGGTACTCTTGAAACTCTACTGCTGCCATCTGCTCATCTGCTATCTTTGCCGCATCTTGAAGACAATCTTCTGCTCATTGACGGTTACTGGAAACCGTTATTACGCCTTTGCGGCCAGACATCTTCATCATGAGACATACATAGCACGGTCGAGCCATAAAGCTAGCATAAGCAGGTCTGCCCAGAATGGCATGATATGCACTCTGGAAATCCACAACCTCAAACATCAACTTCTCCTTGCGGAAATTCTTCTCATCGCTGAAAACCACGTCAAGAGTGATCTGGCTGAGTGATTCGGCTTTCTTTCCTGGGATGATTCCATGGAACCGCATGTTGCTCTCGCTGAGTTTGGACATCGGAATGCCCATTCCTTTGAGGGCCTCAGCATACAGAATATTCAGACCACTGCCACCATCCATCAGAACCTTGGTCAGTCGGGTGCCTCCCACGACTGGGTCGACCACCAGCACTTGCCGCCCAGGGGTAGCTACGCGTTCCGGGTGGTCGGATTGGTCGAATGTAATGGGGGTTTGTGACCACTTCAAATACTTTGGTGTTGCCGGAGCAACCATGTTTACCTCTCTGTTAATGACCTTCAGTCGACTTTTGCACTCGATATTAGCAAAAATCACCAAGGTGGCATTGACATTGGGGTAACCACCATCATCATCCTTATCTTCTTCTTCCTTCTCAGACTCTTTGTCCTTATCACTGGGGTTACTCTCTTGAAAGTTCTGGATTCGGAGTCGACATTGTCCCGTGGTATGCTTGGGGAGAATCAGGTTCCCCTCCTCATCTTTCTTGGTGTGAATATGACACGGCAAATCCATCACATCATTTCCTTCCTGGTCCTTCACTTTCTTAGGGATCCAAGGCCCTTTGGGTTTCCCTTTGAACTTTCCTTGACTCAACATTGTTGCCTCGGCAGGACCTGCTGCCTCAGCCTTTCGCTTCTGCTTCCGATTGGAATTTCATCGTCGGTGTCCTAGGCGCCTGTTTTGTGCTTGCCACTCCTACGTCGGGCCTCCTCTTCGCCGTTAGGCAATCTCCACTATCCGAGTCAAAGACATATCTCCAGTCTGACCGAACTTTAGGTTGAGCTCTCTGTAGCGAATGCCTTCCTTGAAGGCATAGACTGCTTGGTGATCTGACACATTCTCCACTATGTGGTGCAGAGTGATCCATCTCTGGATATAGTCTCTCAAGGTTTCATTCGGTTTCTGCATGCAATGTTGCAACTCCCGTAGACTAGCAGGTCTCTTGCAGGTGCCCTCAAACATTCTAGTGAACACTCGGGCTAACTCATCCCAACTCAAAATGCTCCCAGGGGCCAACTAATTCAGCCAAGCCCTGGCAGAACCTTCAAGCATCAGAGGAAGGTGCTTCATGGCCACCTCATCGCTGTCGCCCCCAATGTGCACAGCCACTCGGTAGTCTTCAAGCCAAGTATCGGGCTTCGCCTCTCCTATGAACTTACTGACGCCAGTTGCCAGTCTGAAGTTATGAGGAATCTCAGCGGCTCTGATGGCTCTTTCGAAACATTCTGGGTCGGAAACGTGGACTCTGCTTCCACTGGGTCTGTCTCGATCCAGCCCTTCTCTGTATGCTTTGTTCCAGTCGATCAAACCCTCCACAAGGACGGACCTTGCGTCGAAGACGGGCTCTCTGGGGTCGACTGGAACTCTGCGGTCATTCCCATACGGACACCTGTCGTCATATCGTCGGGGCGCGTATGACCTGTCCCTGGAAAGGGGCGAAGGCGCCCGACGGTGGTTGTCGCGGGCGTACTCACGATCATATTCTCCATGAGCTATTCCGCCGATGCGGGCGGTGATCACGACCTCCATGCCTCAAAGGCGAACTGGGACTGTGTGGCGACTAAACGGTGTCTGCTCTTACTGATCTGTTGTGGATTCTATTCTGCGACTCGGACACAGCAGAGTTCTGGTCTCCTGCTGCTCGGAGCAGCGTTCTGATATGTTCCAAGCCTCTTCCAGCCTCCAAATGGTACGGATGAATGGACTCCGCAATACACGCAGCGGCTCCAAGATTCTGAATCGGTGTGCGGAATACCTAAGTTTCCGATGGAAACAATTGCCGTGGACGTCAACTAGACTCGGGGATCAGTCGACGAGCACGCTCGTCGAGAGAATGTTGGAGATTCTCCAGAGGAGTGCGCTCAGCCAGAGTGGCCAGGCGCACTGCCTCCAAGGCTCGGGCCCCAGCGGCTTCCCCTATGATGGGGGTCTGGAGAGCCTCCATGTTGTGGCGATGCAGCTCCTCCCTCTGCTGCGAGCTGAGAGATTGGGGTTGATACTCTTCATGGTTGAATGATGGGCCGTCGCTTCTCCCGCCGTCGCTGCTGCGATGAAATCTAGGAGGACCGCGATGGGAGTCGACCATGAGGACCTCCGCCACGAGGTCACAACTCCCGCTCTCGGAAAAGGTATCCGCGAAATCAGTCGACAGGTCGACCGATCCGCGAAATACGTCGGGCTCAATCGCTGCGACTTGGTGGGTGAACGTCTGACGAGCCGCCGTGTGTCTCACACACCGCTGGATTCACGAACGCCCAGACCGCTTACGGCGGCCCAGTAGAGTGAGACGACGACGTGATGACCGACTAGTACAGGGAAGACGGCTGCCGAAGGAGGACGCCGCAGGAACTCGCACGGAAGTGCGACGAGCCACGAGCCGGGCGAGCCTCGACATCAAGGGGGGCCTCCTGGAGCTAGGCGGAGTCGTCGGCGACGAAAGTGAGCACGCCGAGTCGGAACTCGCGGCCCATAACCAAACCGCCGCCGGAAACCATGCTGATGAAGATCGAAGAAAATGCAACCTCGCCGGAAGTTGCTAAGACGCTTTGCCCCATGGTGGGCGCCAACTGTCGTGGTTCTAAGTCTGACAGTAAGTATAGGGGTACCAATGAGGAGGCAAGGTCCTAGCTACGGTGAGATTGTACGCAAGTGTTTACGAGTTCAGGCCCCTCTCGGAGGAGGTAAAAGGCCTACGTCTCGGTGCCCTGAGGCGGTCGACTGGATTATGAGAGTGTGTGTTACAGGGGGTGCGGACCCTTGTGCCAGAGGAGGGGGTGGCTTATATATAGAGTGCGCCAGGACCCCAGCCATCCCCCGTTAGCAAGAGTTCAATGTACATAAAGATGGGGCCTTACTGATAATGCCAGCCATAAAATGCTTTTAATGATCTTAAGGACTACGGAGTGGACACCTGACCGTTGCTATTCTGGTCGACTCCTGGTCTTCGATAGGTCGAGTGATTTCCTGTATGGTCGAATGATATTAAGAGGGAGGGGTACCCGAGTGAGGTGGCTGGTCGAGTGGATTGCACTCGACGTCTTCAATTGGTACTCCATGTTGTGTCTTGGATGTCTTTGCTTCTAGGGTAGTGACCTTGGGTAGGGCGTATAGGTCAGGCCTATGACCCTATCCTAGATCTATATCATTATCATCACGCCCGGCGAAAACTCCTTCCCCAAGAAGAACGAATTGTGAGCCGAGCTTGCCGAGAACTGACCATTACTCGTAAGTCGTCAACAGAACGACACCCCAAAGTTTAACAGGACGTTCCATAGCTTGAACAGATCAGCGATAGAGGTGATCGAGGGGGTGCCACGCAAATCGTGAATCCAATTTCTGTAGGTGGATTCATGGGCGATGTGTATCCCAAAAGCAATTTCTCTAATTTGAATCTATTACTCCGTCATATAATATAAAACGTTTTTGACACTAGTATATTATGGGATGGAGGGAGTAACTGCTTAAAAATAGAAATAACGCCACGAATTTTTATGTATTTCTTCACGAGCATGCACATTACTGCATTCAAACAAAGTCGGTACCGCCAGTAAGCTGACCTCTCTTTCCAACTAAAGAAAATGGGTCCTATTATATTTGAACCCCCAAAGGAGCATTGGTGCTTAAGACGTACACATAGTACTATATGCTACTCCTCCCTTTAACTAATCTGCAAAATTAGTTTATCATTTATACGCAAGTACCAGGTATCAAAGTAATAATACTAGGTTCGCAGAGCGTGGTTTCAGCCAAAAAGTAGGTACGAGGTCGGCCTCAGACGGTCTTACGCTTGGGAGCGTGATCCAAACCCCCTGTTTCGATCACGAGAACTATGAGGGAGAATCGGAGTGAGCGAGAGAGGGAGTGCTCTCCGCGCCCCGCCCCGCGCCGCTGGCCACTCCGGCCGCGGCGGCCACCGCCCCCAACCCCTCCCTCCGTGCCGCCCCGCCTGAAATGACGGGGCATCCCATGCCGCCGATGGATCCGCCCCGCTCTCTCGCCTCCCCACCGGCTCGCCTTCAATGCCCTGGCTCAGGGGGAGGCCGTGGATCCCCAGGATCTTCCTCCGCTCCTACATCTCCGTGTTCTCCGGCCGCGCTAGAGTGGGGGACGCCTCCGCAAATCCTGCAGCGGAGCGCCGACCTCGAGGGCGCCCTGCCGTCCGGACCGATGAATCTGGACCTGCCACCCCCGGCTGGGCAGCAACGTCTCCGATCCATTGTGATTGTGCCTTCCCCTCCCCCCCCCTTCCAGGACGACCGCCATTGATGGTGGATGGACGATGTACCAGTCCCGCAGGAGCAAGAAGGCAAGTAAATCCCCGCCGGTCCACTCGGGGCACCGCCGCGGTTCTGGATTCGGGCGACGTCCGCATGCGCCAGGCCGCGACGCCTTCTTAAGCAAGTTCAGAGGCCTCTGCTTCCGCTGCCTCAGCCCGCACCACCGCCGCATAGACTGCCACGACCCCCTTCACTGCATCATCTGCAAGCGCCCGGGCCACATTGGCAAGGAGTGCCCCCAAAACCGGAGGTTCAAGGAGAGGGACGGGCTGCAGGCTCGTCCAGTGCACGACCGGCTAGTTTTCCCCTCCCAGGCCAGCCCTCCTACACCGGAGATGGCCTCGCCGGACGCCCCCTGCGTCGACCACGGGCGCCGGCCGAGAACAAGCCACAAGGTGATCGCCTCCACCCCGGAGATGGAGCAGCAGATCTTCCTGCTGCAGCAGCACGCGGTGGTGGTCACCGCGGTGAGCAAGCTCCACGCGGCGATCCCTCTCTCCATCGGCCGCACCGTCGAGCGGGAGTTCCAGATCCCGGCGCACCTCCTCCGCGTCACCAACCATGACCCAGAAGACTTCTTCATCCACTTCACCATGCCGGCCCACAAGGACCTCGCCGTTCAGAGGGGCTCGATCGTGGTGGATGGCGTCTCCTTCCTGCTAGAGCCATGGAGGGAGGACACGCACGCCATCCACGACACCTGGATGCTGCACGTGCGAGTCGTCATGGAGAAGCTGCCGATGTAGCTCTGGACCCTGGAAGGCGCGAAGGATGCGCTGGGCGACGCGGTCATCATCGACCGCCTCGACAGCCGCACGTTCGAGCGCACGGACACGAAGCTGTTTGCGGTCTGGGTGTGGGTGTGGCAGTTGCACCACATCCCCACCAAGTGTACCCTCTGGAAGCATGCCCGCGGTGCCAGCCGGGTGGAGGAGATGCTCGGCTTCTCGCCCCCTAGCCGGGCCGTCGCGCCACCGCCGAACCTGCTGCGCTGGGATGTGCTAGTGCACATTGACCTGGTCGAGGACTGGGCGCCCCTGTCCCCGCGCTCCTCCAACTCCGGGCAGAGTGGCCTCCCGTCCTCCGACGACGACGACCGCCCGTACCCACGCTTCCCACACGCGGGGGGCTGGGTGGCCGGTGTGGAGGATGGCAGGCCGGCGCTGGACATGGGGCCGCGTCTGTGCCCGCCCGCGCAAGTCGCGTCCTCTTGCTCCAAGGGCATGCCTTCGGTGGGCCACCGGCGCGGCCACGACGGCGACGGCGATGGCGGCCAGAGGAGGTCTTGGAAGGACACGCTCCTCGGGCGTGGCCGCGGCAAGGAGCCGGCCGCCCCCGCCCCCGCTCCTGAGCGCCGTCGTAGCCGCACCCCATCCTCGCGCCGCGACCGCGGCCCCTACAATGAAAGACGCTCCGACCACGACCACAGGGGGCGCCGCTCTGGGGGAGGGGCGGGGCCAAGCCGCTCCCGTGCTGCGTCCTCATCGCGCGCGCTGGCTGCCCCCTCCAACCCTCTGCTTGCGCCCCCCCAAGCCCCTGCTTCTGGCGTCAGCCAGCGCGCAGGTCAATGATCCAGTGGGCACCTTCTTCGCCGTAGCTGACAAGGAGCTGCCGCCTCCACCTAGGGTGGACACAAGGGCAGCGGCCGTCGACAGTGTGGCTGCGGCAGCCACGGCCATGCCGCTGAGCTTCAACGACCAGGAGGGCGCTGGCAGCGGCGCCGAAGATAGCATCGACATGGGCCCGGCCCTCTTGCTAGCCCGTCACTCCCCCAAGCCGGCCACCACCCACTCTGTGCAGCTTGGTGCGGTAACCTCCCAGGTGTGCCACCTGCAGATCGCGGATGTCGGCGGGGAGGGTGCTGCGGCCCAGCTCTTCGTCAACGCCGCGCCATCCGTGCTCGGCAAGCCCGTCACCCGCGCCAAGACTCCCTCGCGCTCCAGGCCTGCCGCGGCGCCATCCCGTCAGAGTGCCCATCAGGCGAAGAACCCGTCCGCCGTCCCGGTCAGCCAGCGGGCCACGCTCCGCATCGTCCACGGCCTCGGCATCCTCGGGCCCAAGGAGACCATGATGGCCAAGGATGCCGAGGCGCTGATCCGACGCTTCGACGAGCCCCTGTCCGACTCCGACATCAAGGTCATCGCGAAGCTCACCAACCTCGACGTCACGACACTCAGGATCGTAGCGGGCATGCACGGCCCAGACGGAGAGGCCTCGCAGGCCACCACCTCTCCATGTTAGGGATCCATAAGGATAGCTGTCTCCGGCGACCCCAGGCTCATAGCTGGGTTGAGTTAGGTTCATTCATGCATTGTAATAGTTTACGTCAACTTAGCGAGCGACATGTAGTCGTTCGCCGGTGGAATTTGGGGCCTGTTGGTGGCCGCCGGCGACCCCCCGGACCGATGGTGGTGTACCCGTGTTTGCTTCAAAGTAGTAGTAGTTGCCGGAGATATCTCTCGTTTCCCAATGAGTGACACAAACTGCCCAATAATGTGCTGGAATGTGCGGGGTTTGAACTCGCCGGCACGGCGGGAAGTAGTTTTGGAAACGGCAGAAACGCATCGGCTCGCCATCCTCTGCCTTCAGGAAACGAAGATCGACGAATGGACCAGGGCACTAGTTAGGGAAACTGGAGGATCGCGGCTTGCCGACTGCATCGTCCTCCCTGCCGTGGGCACGAGGGGCGGTGTTGCTATCTTCTGGGATAGGAATCGGGTAGATGTGGTTTCGCAGGCCGTTGGCTGCTTCTCCATCACAGCCAGGATCACCATCATCGCCAGCGCTGCTACATTCTGGCTCACGACAATATACGGCCCAGTCGATGAGGGTAGAAAGGACGTGTTTCTGGCAGTGTTGGCACGGGCGGCTCCGCCCCCAGACGCCCCTGGCTCATCAACGGCGACTTCAACCTGATCTACGAAGCACGTGATAAAAACAACACCAACATAAACCATAGGACCATGGGGAAATTTCGGGCAGGCCTGAAGGAGATCAAGTGTAAGAACAGAAGATTTACATGGAGCAACGAGCGCGCGTCTCCAACCTTAGTCAGCATCGATAAATTCTTCTGTACCATGGCATGGACATCCATGTTCCCCGCCTATCTGCTCCACGCCGCTTCGACCTCGTGCTCTAATCACTGCCCGTTGTTGCTGTCGGAGGTGGCGGCCCCTCGCCGCGCGGCCCGCTTCCGCTTTGAGTCCTTCTGGCCAAGATTTCCTCGTTTCCACATTATGGTGTAGAGGGCATGGGATCGTCTAGTAGCCTCCAGTTGCACTTTCAAAAGAATCAGCACCAAGCTCTCACGGGTGGCACGAGATCTGAAGATTTGGGCGAAAGGCTTCTTCAGTGAGACGAAGCTTCAGATGCATATCGCAAACGAGATCATGCTACGCCTCGACATAGCTTAGGAAAGTAGACAGTTGTCAGTAGGTGAACTCCAGCTGCGGAAGAACCTAAAGATGCATGTGCTGGGGCTCGCCGCCATCGAGAGGGCGCACAAGAGAAAGCCCTCGCGCGTGACCTGGCTATGCGCGGGTGACGCCAAGATGGCGTTCTTCCAGGCAAAGATCAACTCGCGGCGCTAAAAAACTTCATTCAGGCCCTACACACCAGGGACTCCATCGCCACCTCCCATGGCGACAAGGAGCGGATCATCCACGAGCACTTCCGTTCATCGCTGGGCACAAAACTCCCTCGCAGCCGCACCATCAACTGGGGGGCCATTCACCTTCCATCTCTGCCGGCAACTGGCCTTGATAAACCATTCACCGAGGACGAGGTTTGGGCGGCGATCTGCAAATCCCCGCAAGAGAAGGCCCCGGGGCCTGATGGGTTCAATGGCATTTTCTTCCTTTCGTGCTGGCCCATCATCAAGGCCGACGTCATGGCCGTCTTCCACCAGTTCTAAAACCTGGCAGGCGGCGACATGTCGGTGATCAACAACGCCACAATCGTCCTTCTGTCAAAAAAGGATGGTGCAACGGAGATCACCCACTTCAGGCCCATCAGTTTGATCCATTCTGTAACCAAGCTCATCTCCAAGGTTCTGTCGATCAGACTTGCGTCAGTCATTGGCTCCATCATCTCACCGGCGCAAACGGCATTCATGAAGTCCAAGTGCATACACGACAGTTTCCTGTTTGTGCAGAATTCCATCCGGGCCCTCCATCGCCGCAAAGTGTCTGGCCTGCTTGTAAAATTAGACATAGCCAAAGCTTTCGACACCGTCTCCTGGGAATACCTGCTAGAACTGCTTCAACAACTAGGGTTTAGTGCGCGCTGGCGGGACTGGGTGGCTAGGTTGCTCGTCTCGGCCTCTTCGGCGGTCTCCCTCAACGGCGTTGTCAGCCCAAGCATTCTTCATCACCATGGACTACGCCAGGGAGACCCGCTCTCCCCGTTCCTCTTCATTCTGGCCATTGACCCACTGCATCATCTGATCACGGCGGCGGTGGATTAGCAGCTGCTTCATCGTCTACCTGGTCGTGACCTCGCGCTTCGTGTGAGCCTCTACGCGGACGATGCAATTATCTTCATAAACCCTAGACGCGAAGAGGTAGACTCCTTGTTGCACATCCTCAGCGATTTCGACGCGGCAACGGGACTCTGTATTAACCCGGCCAAATCCACGGTCTCACTGATCCGTTGCGAGAACATCAACGTCGACGAGGTGCTTCAGGGCTTTGCAGGCTCCATTGCCCCATTCCCAATCAAATGCCTAGGGTTGCCGGTCTCCACAGGACGACTGCGTTTGGTGCACATGCAGTTCATCCTCGACAGGATCAAGGCTAGTCTTGCGGGCTGGAAGGGCAAGCTTCTACCGATGGCCGGCCGCCGCGTCCTTGTCCGATGCGTGTTGAGTGCTATGCCAACCTTCGCCCTAACCATTCTCCGTGTCCCGCAGAAGATCATCAGAGAAATCGACAAGTGCAGGCGTCGCTTTCTTTGGCGCCAGGACGACGAGGTCACAGGCGCCAGCTGCAAAGTCAAATGGCCAGCGGTCTGCGCCCCGACGGAGCAAGGTGGCCTGGGCATCCCCGATCTTCAATGCTTTGGCAGGGCGTTGCGACTGCGATGGCTCTGGGCTGCCTGGCACCACCCAGAGCGCCCTTGGGTGGGCACCGAGCTGCCCTGCGACGGCGCGGACAAGGCGCTCTTCGCGGCCTCGACCAGGGTGGCGATCGGCGACGGAGCCAGGGCATCCTTCTGGCTTTCTTCATGGCTTGGCCAGGGCCGCCTCTCGCAGCAGTTCCCAACGCTGTTTAGCTACTCCAGGCGCAAGAACAGATCGGTGCGGGAGGCCCTTGAGGATGACACATGGATCCGTGACCTTGCTCACGGCAACAACCGTCACCTGCTGCCAGACGTCCTTGCCCTTCATCGTTTGCTCCAAGGGACGGACGCATAGCTGCAACCAGGCGTGCCGGACGTTTTGAGGTGGAGTAGAGCGGCCTCAGGCAAGTACACTGCCCGGTCGGCCTACCTCACGCAGTTCCAGGGAAGAAGGGCAACCGATTTCGACGGGCTGATTTGGAAAGCCTGGGCACCGGGCAAAATCAAAATTTTTGCCTGGTTGCTTCTCCAGGACCGGCTCTGGTGCAACGACAGACTTCAACGGCGGGGATGGCCAAATGCTTACTTCTGCCAGCTCTGCGTCCGTAACCTGGAGTCGTCGTGCCATCTCTTCTGGAGCTGTCAGGAAACCGGACGGGTGTGGGCCGAGCTGGGATCGTGGCACGGCTGCTCTGCCCTCACCCCCGCCGAGAGCTGGCACCATGACAGTTCCACAACTGTCGCGCAAGGTATACTGGAGCAAACACCGCACCAATGGCGAAAGGGCGTGTGAACGATGTGCTGGCTGGCTTGCTGGGAGATCTGGCAAGAGAGAAACAACAGCACCTTGAGGCAAAAACCGCCGTGTGTGCCGGCGATCATCAAGCGCATCCGAGACAACGTCGAGCTATGGAGAATCACAGGCGCCACATGCCTAGAGAGCCCCTTCGGGACCCCCCCCCCCCCCCCCCCTTGAGAGAATAATAGCTATCTTGTTACTAGGGTTTTTCGGCTGTGCATGGCACTCCCCAAAACCATAAAACTTTGATCCTAGGATCCTCATCACCATTGTTGTTTTCCCGCTGCTTTCGGCTATGATCAATGAAACGCCAGCAATTGTTGGATCTTTCAAAAAAAAAGTAGGTACTCTCCTAGCTTAATTACGGCTGGACTGGATCACTCAGAAGCCTGTATGCACTTGCCGGGACATGTGGATCGACTTACTGCGTTCTGCAGCAGTACTACCTCCATCGGCACAGATGGTAATTACAACAATGAACTACCTGCATGGACACAGATGGTAATTACACCAATGAACTGGATGATTTGATCCACCTCGCAGTGACCTGAACAGGAGATTGGTCGACCGATGGATGAATCAATACCTTGAAATAAACGGCACTAAACGCCCCTGCAAACCCTGGCGATTCCGCAGGGTTTTTGACGTATGGGGCACGTGAATCCTTAGGCCTTGGCACCAACTCACCTAGACGTGGTAGTAGGAGTACTTGTCGGGACCATGCCGGCATCGCCTTCTCCCCACCCTAAGGATTCCTCATGAAGAGCCCTACGTGCCGTAGATCTCCAGCTACGCTGCAATATTGCACTCCGTCGCCACTCGCCTCCCTCTACCTCGAGATCTCCCCCATCTTTCTCTCTCTCATCATAGGAGAAAGGAGGACCTGAGAGAAAAGGCAGTAGAAGTAGAGGCGAGATACACTGTAGCGGCGGCGATAAAGATCGCCGATGACATTACGGTACACTGCTGCACGCTGCGTGCATGCACTTTTGCGCCTGTCATTCTGTCATGTGCGATGAATCATGGCGATGATACGTGTGCACTGTTAAGGCCAGCTCCAGCGCGCGACCCTATTCTGTCCGGACCGTTCGTTTGAGGTAAAATGAACAAACCACGTGGCCCAGCGCGCGACGGTCCGGACCCACCTTGTCCGTTTTGTGTCCGGACGGACCCATTTCGAGCGCAAACTTGCGTCGGGTATGGGTCGCGGCGGACGGCAAATGGACGCGCGCTCGTCCGCGTCGGGGCCGCGTGGCAGGCGGCCACCTACCTCCCACCCGCCAATATCAATGCGCACGCGCGGGTGGCCCCACCTGTCATCCGGCCATTGAACTGTCGTCGTCCTTCTTAAATGGGACCCGTGGACTGGTCCTCGTCCACACTTCCCACTTCGGCCCCTCTCTGCCCCTCGAAAGCCGACACCCCCAAACCCTAGCCGCTCCCGTCCTCGAACTCGCCGGCCGGCCGCAGCCATGGGGCTACGGAACTACGGCCGCAAGGAGAAGCACGACCGCAAGGCAGGCTCCTCCTCGGGCCGCCGCCGCGGTTCCGTGAAGAAGGAGGAGCCCGCGTCACCGCCACGCTCGTCCCGTCGAGCCCCCGCGCCGGCCCCCTTCACCATCACCCCTAGGCCCGCCAGCGAGCGCGACCAGCAGTACCTCAGCGTCGATGTGTGCCGGCGCTACTGGGAGACGAGGACGTCGGTCCCGTGGAGCGACGTCCACCTCCTCAACAACTGGCACCTCATCGCCGACCGGGTCCCGATCCCGCCGGTGCCGACGAGCGGCCGTGCGCGTCGTGATGAGATCGAGCGCCGCCGCCGCCTCCTTCCCGACGACCTCTACTTCGACGATAGGTACGCCCCTGATTTCGGCCTCTAGGACACCTGGCTCCAGGACGAGCACGACACGCGGCGCGCGTCCTACTTCGCCGGCACGGTGTCGGGGCTGCGGCGGCCACGACGGGAGGTGCGCGGGGCGTACGCGGGTGCGCGGCCTCACGCCCACGCCGTCACCTTCATCGTCTCCGTCGCCACCTCCACTTCCTCGCATGACAGCGGAGGAGGAGGCCCGGCTCATACAGCGTGTCATGGAGGACTCCATGAACACGCTTGATGAGCGCCAATGGTCGGGCCTCGAGGAGACGATGGCCCTCTTTGAGGCCAGCGACGTCGCCATCCCCGAGCTAGACATGGTGTCGGCGGAGGAGCCGATGCAGGACGCGCCGGTGGCCGCGTTCCACCCGGATCTGGTGGGCCGGGACTGGAGTTGGTCGTGCACGGCTCCGGAGATGCCCGACGCCGTGGGGGCGTGAACTGGTGCCCCACGCCGCCGCGATCACCGGAGCGGGAGGCCTTGCCATGGGAGGAGGTGGTGCAGGCACCTCCGGCCTTCCAGGCCGCCCCCGTGTACCACGCGCCGCCATCCCACCTCTGGACACCGCCAGCCTATGTCGACCTCGTCAGCGACGACGACGACACCGGCGGCCACTGAAGACGGCGAGGGCCACGACATCGATGGGCGCGGCGGGAGCGCGCGGGCGGCGTTTTTTATTTTTTTATGTTAATTATGGCACTGAGTTGTTAAGTGAACTGTTAAACTGGCCGTTTTGTGCCCGTTAAGTGAACACTATGTTTTATGTTTTTTTAACTGTGTTTATTTACTTTTTTTAGTCATTTTATTTACGTTTTTCTGTTTTTTTAATCATGTCCAATGCGAACGTGATTTGGGGTGCGGCCGTGCGATACACGCACGCACGATCCAACGGACAAGACCGGACACGGACGAACCCATCGCTGCCTTAAAGGGACAAAATTCAGTTAAACCGGACATCCGTTTAGGATCGTGCGGTGGAGTTGGCCTAATTCTACCGTCTCTCTCCCCGGCCGGGAGAATATATATACATGGCCGTGTTCATGTAAACCACTGGTGGCGCCATCTTTACCGGCTCCGGCCGGCCGGCGTCCTCTCCTTGCCACTGTTTGATGGGAGGTAAAGGGATTGAACAGTGACTCGTGGCGCGCTTTTGCACCCGTCGCATCGCTGCCGGGCTCACTTGTTTCATCCTTGTATGGGGTAAGCGACTAGGGCCAAATTATGGGTAAAAATTAAGGAGCCTCCGGCGTGGTGGTAGCTACGTATGCATCATGCACTTTATGTACTGCTGTATTGAATACATCATGTCGACGCGTAAACTTGCACAGTGTCTACCAAATATTGTTGTAAATTGATAGAGTCAACGGACATGTCACCTACGAGTAGTATAGTATTCACTCCGTCTCAAAATTTTTGTTTTAGATTTGTCTAAATATGAATGTATCAAGTCACGTTTTAGTATTAGGTACATCCTTATCTCGACAAATTTAAGACCAGAATATTGGGACGGAGGGAGTAATATAGTATTTTTATTTATTTTTAAACAGCACTATATGGGGGCGCTTATTGGTAGTAGCCCCTGAACCAACCGCCCTAGCTAGGTATGTCTTCACCATGTGTTTAGGAGTACTTTTTTGTGGGAAAATGCACCTTATTTGATTTGTCCTGTTTTCGCGGGTATGGGTCCTTTCTTCAGGCAAAAAATCTGATCACTACGTACGGATGCGGCGCCATTGAACAGTTTATTAACACAAAAGCTTTTGTAGAAGACTAGAATAGACTGTGCAACACAATTACATTGCATCAGTCACGTATATATGTTGCACATAATGGGGCCACAACCTCAACTATACAGAAAAACAAGGAAGTTAGCCCAAGATACAATATACACGTACAAAATATATTCAACATCCCCCGCAGTCGAAGCGGCGCCGGAGACGCAGAGACTAGAACGAAACTCCTCGAAAGTGGAAGTAGCGAGTCCCTTAGTCATCACATCGACGAACTGTTGGGCGGTCGGAATATCGAGGACCAAAATGCGTCCAAGGGTCACCTGCTCACGCACAAAGTGAATGTCCATCTCAATGTGCTTAGTCCGGCGATGATGAACGGGGTTGGCAGAAAGGTACACCACGGAGACGTTGTCACAATAGACAACCGTAGCCTGGTAGACATCATGATGCAACTCCTGAAGCAGCTGTCGTAACCAGGTGCACTCAGCGACGACGTTAACCACTGCTCGGTACTCGGCCACTGCGCAGGAGCGCGAAACGGTGGGTTGTCACTTGGACGACCACGAGACGAGGGAAGGACCGAGGTAGACGCAGTAGTTAGAGGTGGAGCGACGGGTATCGGGGCAGCCAGCCCAGTCCGCGTCGGAATAAGCCGCCATCTCCAAAGAAGTGGACGCCGAGAGAATGAGCCAAGGGACATCGTGCCACGGATGTATCAGAGAATCCGTTTCACGAGTGTCCAATGAGAGTCATGAGGGTCGTGCATATGAAGGCACACCTGCTGAACAACATACTGTAGATCCGACAGGGTGAGGGTTAGATACTGAAGAGAGCACCGACGATGGACCGGTAGAGCGGAGCATCCAATGCGGGCGAGCCCTCGAGAGCAGAAACCTCGGCCTTCGTGTCAACAGGAGTAGCAACAGGGGTGACAATTGAGCAAGCCGACACGCTCAAATAGCTCATGCGTATACTTCTGCTCATGAAGAAAGAAGCCGTCGGGTCGCCAAACGACCTCAGTGCCAAGGAAATAATGGAGAGCGCCCAAGTCCTTGATAGCAAACTCATCACGCAGCCGGAGGGTGACCTGCTGAAGAAGGGTTGCGGACGAGGCCGTCGGGATGATGTCATCGACGTAGAGAAGAAAATAGGCAGTCATGTCACCGCGGGGATAGACAAACAATGAGGCATCTGAGCGAGTGACGCTGAAGCCCAGTGTCTGAAGGAACCCGGCGATATGCTGGTACCAGGCGCGAGGTGCTTGCTTGAGACTGTATAGAGACCGGGACAGCAAGCACACATGCCCAGGAAGAGAGGCGTCGATGAAACTGGTGGGCTGCTCACAGTAAAACTGCTCCTCAAAATGGCCATCAAGGAAGGCGTTGGAGACATCCATCTAATGAATCGGCCAGCCTCGGGAGACCACCAGCTGGAGGATGGTGCGGATCGTGTCCGGTTTGACAACCAGTGCGAATTTCTCAGTGAAGTCAACGCCAGCTAGCTGCCGAAACCCGTAGACCACCCAACGAGCCTTGTAGCCCTCAAGTTTACCATCCGAGCGGGTCTTATGACAAAAGACCCACTTGCCCATTGATGACATTGGCGCGAGAAGGCCGGGGAACCAATGTCCAGGTACGATTCCGCTGAAGAGCGTCGAACTATTCCTGCATCGCAGCAAGCCAGTGAGGATCACGGAGGGCTGCCCTGGGGAACACAGTAATCGGGGACGACTCGGTGGTGGAGGCGGCAAGGAGATACTCGTCACTGGAGTACCGCAGACTCGGGCGGTGAACGCCGGCTCGAGCCTGAGTGAGGGAGCGAGACGACAACTCCGAGACGAGCCTGAGGAGGCAGCCAGCGAGGCCGCGGGCGAGGGTGCGGGCGAGGCGGCTGGCGAAGGGGCGACGACCGAGGCGATCGGGGAAGGCGCCGACGGCGAGGCCGGTAGTGACGATGACGGCGGCGTGGGGACCGCCAAAGCCCGGAGGCGGTCCGAGAGCCGAGCTAGGCCGTCCACCTGACGGGGTCACCGAAGGGTCACCGGTGCCCGGTGGCGACGGGGCGACGAGAGGTACCTGCTGCTGAAAAGGAAACACATTCTCATCAAAGTAAACGTGTCGGGAGGTGAATACTCGATGGGAGACCGGGTCGTAGTAGCGGTATCCTTTAGTGTTAGGTGGGTAGCCGAGGAAGATGCATGCGACAGAGCGGGGTGCAAGCTTATGTGGCGTAGTGGAGGCGATGCTAGGATAGTAGAGACAGCCGGAAATGCGAAGCTTATCATAAGAGGGTGGTGCACAGAAGAGAAGATGATGAGGTGCAAAGTTCCCGCGAGTACGACAAGGGCAGATGTTAATGAGGAGTGATGCGGTCGCGAGAGCGTCAGGCCAAAAGCGCGGAGGCACATTGGCATGAAAGAGAAGCGTCCGGGCGCAGTCATTAAGAGTGTTGAGGACACGCTCAGCGCGACCGTTCTATTGCAAAGTGTACGGGCATGTGAGACAAAAAGTCATGCCATGTGTGGTGAGGAGAGTACGAACAGCTAAGTTGTCCAACTCCTTCCCGTTATCTGTCTGAAAAGCAAGAATGGGACGACCAAACTGCGTGAAAACATAGGAGTAAAATGCCGTGAGAGTGAAAATTACATCGGACTTACGCCGCAACAGAAATGTCCACACATAGTGCAAAAAATCATCAAGTATGACAAGGTAATAAAGATAGTCCGTATTACTTGCAATTGGAGAGGTCCAAACATCACTATAAATTCACTCAAACGGGTACGATGCAACATGAGAAGACGTCCTAAAAGGAAGACGAGCATGTTTGCCGAGGCGACATGCATGGCAGAGTGATCGTCGATCTTATTACACGTGAAAGAAAAACTCCGAAGTATATGATGACGGGTGGCGGGGTTGGGATGACCCAAGCGAGCGTGCCAGAGATCCACGCCAGTGATGAGGGCGACAGGGGTGGCGGAGGTGGTGGAGGCGGTGGAGTGGAATGTCTAGAGCTCGTCGGGGCTGTCACATCGGTGGAGTATCATCCGGGTGCGAGCGTCCTTAACAGAAAAACCACACTTGTCAAACTCAACGATAACAATATTTTCACGTGTAAAAGAACGAACATAGACAAGATTTTTAATAAGATCAGGAGAAACTAAGATGTTAGGTAATGACAACGGAGTAGACATGAATGGAAAGGATGCATGTCCTATATGAGTTATGTGAAGGGATGAACCATCACCGACGGTGATGTGAGCAGAGGTGTGGACGGGATGGGAGGTGTGGAGGTTACTGGGATGAGCAGCCATATGCACGGTAGCTCCAGTGTACATATACCAGCCGCCGCCGCTGATGTAGGTGGATGGAACAGGTGCGGAGTTTAGGGCCACCAGGAGCGCCGGGTCCCACGGCGTGGGTGGGAGGGCAGGCTGCGATGGCTGTCCGTAGGAGAGTGGGCTGCGACGACTGTCCGTAGGAGAGTGGGCTGTAGAGCGCCGCGTAGGGCTGCGGCGTGGCGTAAAACGCCTGATGAGAAGGAGGCCACGCACCGAGGATACCCGGGGCAGGGGCGCGGGGAACCGACATGGAGTAGGCGTGCACAACGCCGGTCCATGGGTTCTGGTCGGCGTACCACGGGGCCGGCTGATACGACTGCTGGGGGCGGGCGGCTCCTCCGTGAGCTCCGGCGCCCAGCTATTGCTTGCGGCCACCGCAGCGACCCCCGTTAGCTGCGGCCGAGGATGGCGGGAATGAGGCGACCGTCGCGGCCAGTGGCACTGGCGCGGGACGCGGCGGAGGTGGCGCCGAGCCCACTCGGGTGCCGGCAACAAGGGCGGTGTGGGTCGCCCGAGTCCGGGCCATCTTCATCTGTCGCTCCTCCAACTTGAGATACGCCACCACCTTGGCAAAGGTGGGCTCCGGGATGAGGGTGAGGTTGAAGGCAGCGTTCCTAAAGTCCTTGTTGAGACCGGCAGTGAGGGTGCTGATGAGGAGCTCGTCGTCAACCGTCTCGCCGAGATCATGGAGTTCATCGGCAAGATTTTTGAGGCGCATGCAAAGATCGTCGATGGACGGGTCAAGCTGCTGGCACCCATAAAACTCGCCATGGAGGAGGAGCTTGCGCTGCAGTTTGTTGTCGGTGGAGAGGCCGTTGAGCTTGGTCCAGACGGCGGAGGCGTCGTGGTCATCATCCACCACCGTGTGGAGGAGGTCCTTGGAGATGGTGAGGTAGAACCAGTGGATGATGGTGGCGTCGAGGATCATCCACTCGCCGTCGTGAATCATGAGGCTCAAGTCCATGGTGCCATCGACGTGGCCGTGGAGCAGGTACTCGCGAAACGCCAAGGAGAAGTACCGCTTTCAAGCGGAGTAGGACGCGGTGGATTGATCATGCACCACAGGAACACGCTCGTGGATGTTGAGATCACGGACGAAGGTGACATCAAAACCGGTGAAGGGGTTGGAGACGGTGAAGGAGAAGGAACTCATGATGCATCGAGGAGGAAGTGGGAAGGTACGGCGCGGGTGGGGCGGCTAGGGTCAGGGTTCAGCACGGGTTGAAGAGGAAGGTGTGACGCGGGTGGGAGAGGGAGGAGCGGCGCGGGTGGGAGAGGGGCGTGGAAGCTGAGGGGTGCGGCGGCGACCGGCGGCGGCGGCTAGGAGGAAGTCGCGACGGCGGCGGGTGGCGGCAGCGTCGGGTAGGAGGGCGGCGCCGACCAGCAGCAGCAGTGGCGACCGGAGGAACCGGCAGCGGCGGCGGCAGGCGGCGGCGACTATGTCTGGGAACGACGTGCGATAGATACCAGGTAGAAGACTAGAATAGACTATGCAACACAATTACATTGATCGGTGCACCAAACATATATATATGGTGTACATGACGAGACTACAACCTTAATTATACAGAAAAAACTAGAAGGTGAGCCCAAGACACAATATACACATACATAATGTATTCAACAGCTTTCATGTTGATACGATTCACGACCAGGACTTTTTGGTTGCACTCACAGATCGAAAGCTAGTGCATTACCGTTTACAAATGTACGTAAGGGTGATTCGGCGGCTATAATGCTAGATGCTTACCCGCAAAAAAAAAAATCCGCAAAGTAGTGCATGCTTTCTCCGTGTATTGTATACGTAGGAAATCTGTTAGTACAATATTTTAGATAAAAGTATATACTAGGTTAATTGTGGTTTGTGGCCCTGTGGAATCTTTCGGGAGAAAAATAATAACCAGTGCGAACAAAAATCTGAAATCGCTTTTGTTTGGTTACCCTTATTATATATCATGAGCCCATATTCAGATACGATACGATGCAAGGAGAATGTCCGTATTAATTTGCCAATAATGTACTACTTCTCCTTCCTATATTATAAGAGTGTTATTGTTTAAATATATTGTCCACCTTTCTCCATCAATTCAGACTTTTAAATGAGTTGGCTAAAGCATGAATTCAATAGTTTTTAACGTTAAAAACGCTCTTATATTATGGAACGGAAGGACTAGTACATAACTAACTGACATTGCAGGTCTTATCATGGCTCCTATTTTGGCAAACCTACCCGTAATAAAAAAAATAAAAAATAAGAACAAGGGCATAAATTAAGAGGAGCAATATCTTTGCAGCATTGACTTGGGTACGTACACACGGCACGGGAATGCATGAGCCAGAATCAGAAACGTACGGATGACACTTCTCTCGTAGTAGTCCGAAAGTCAGTGATTATTCCCTCTCTCATGCCTTTTGATTGAAAGGAACACATGCCAAAGAGATGAGGTTGATCCAGATCATCCATGCATCTTTGCTAGCTGTTGCGTGACCAGTACAATATACATATATGCACCGGCACCGGCCGACGACGATTGTGGTCCGGCTCCCGGCAGGTTTATGTCTGGAAAAGGATGGATCAATAGCACGTTTCCTTCGTAACAAACACAGGAACTATAGTACCCCTCAGTTTCAAAACAAGTGTCGTGATGTTAGTTAATTTGAGCTAAAACCACGACACTTATTTTTAAACATAATTCTTCCTGCGACAGTTCATGTATTTCCTGTTGAGTTCGTGCCTTCTAGAAGATTCTTGATGTAAATGGCACCATATGAAATCCCATCAATTAGCTTTTTGCCCAGCTCCAACAAAGAAATTCAACCTAATTAAAATAGTAGAGTATCTGAAGCTCATGTGCAAGCTTTATTCTGGTTTTGCTAGCAGCTGATAATTCAAGCTACATATGGCTACCGAGAGATTGGCACATTTTGAACGGGCAAGTGGTAGCAAGTCAATATATATCAGGTGTTGGCAATATTCCAAACTTTCTATTCTTCTTTCTTTTCTCTCAAGTTCAGTAAAGTTGACGATCGACTTAACAGTACCAAAAGGGTTAGGTAGTACAGTACCCGTGATATTCTAGATCTGCCTTAGGTCAGGCGTCTTGTCTAGCTCCCATCCAAGCAGAATTATCTCCATGTGAAATGAAGAAGCAAAGAAATGAGGCAGAATTGATTTTCATGTGCCCCACACCCGCCTTACTACCATGTTATGAAGTAATTAATGGATTCCGCAAAAAAGTGCTTTTGTGCAAAAAAAGTTAATTAATGGATGAGTTAATTAAGCTTATATGCCGCCAAACCGTCGAAGCATAAAACTAAATGCTTTATTGGTAAATAAAATGCTACATTGATTTTAATTTTTGTAAAAATTGGTAGCCATTCAACGAGTTTATTTGAAGTAAAATCAACAAGCGAACAATACCGGTATAAAAGCAAGTTACCTATCCCAATAACAAAGAACAAGACTTAAATGATCCTGTATTCTCAACAAACTTATATAAAGATAAACTTAATTTCATTAAACTACTAATTTACTTTGTAAGCATTCCATCTTGTATTCTTTTAAGTTAAAAAAAGTAGAAATGCAAAACCAGCAATGATATCTTCATTTCACAAGACGTATTTGTATACTGGATAAAAATATGAACAATGTTACTCTAGGGAAAGTCCTATGGGCAAGAAACCACATCCCATGAATTTGAAATTGAACTTCCAACATAAGGATAATAAGTGAAAAGTTGTTAGGATGAAAATGAAGGGGCTGCTAAAAGTATTTAATTATCTCGAGGAAACTTCTGAAACAACAAGCAATTGACAGTCAATCAACGTTTCATCTAAAATAATTGCAGAGGGCAGGCAATACATAAATTTCATTTGTGCAACCTGATCATTTATTAAAACAAGATCATACCCTACACGTTGTTGCGGGGAAACATGTTAATGGAAATGTATAATTTGGTGGTATATAACTAAGGCACAAGCAAATGTAGGATCAAGTGTTCATGATTTATATTTAAAAACAATAAATCATATGAAGTGTGTAACAAAATGGTGTATAAAAAGAGAAAAACTTTTGGACTTAAGTTATTGAAATGCCATTTCTCTACTCCTATAAAAGACTCAGTTGGTGATGATGGTTTGTCTGCCATCCGTCAATTCTTACCATCAGATCTGCATCTAAAGGCTGTGAGGTAAACTGTGATATTTTTGCAACAAGACCCCACTTCTCTGCTCCAATTTGCAGAAACCCCGTAGTATCTTGAAAGTTGAAACCAACCACATCTCTCTCTCTCTCACCTTATCAAAACAACCATGAGGAATATATTTTGAGTGAAACATAATACGAGTATATTTTTAGTGATATATATACACCAAAACTAGAGTGTTTTTCTTTAAGTTTGTGAACATGTATTATTCTACTTTGAATCTGTTGCAACGCACGGGCACATTGCTAGTTTCAACAAAAATGCAAAGCATGAACTACATAGATATGCTCCACGCGTCAAACACATATACCGTGCATTATAACACAAAAAAATAAAAAATAAAAACAATGTGGTAACTTTTGATCCACATGCATGACCTGGTGATGTGGCATGGTTGCATGGATACATTAATTCAAAAGATGCAATTTATCACTAATATGCAAGACTTGTTGACGTGGCATAGCTGCATGGCTAGAAAAAAATGTAGTGAGTTGGAACTATTTAGGAATAGAGGATCATCACATTCAGGAAATTTTAAACAAAGTAAACATAGAACAGGAACTTTTACGGAAATTAAAACCAACGGTCTGCGGGCAGATGCTACAGCAATAACCATTTATAAAACACCTTAAAATATACAAATATATACACTATTTTTAAAATTTATAGGAGAACTTAATCAAGTCAAAAAAAATATAATATAGCTGGCATTACAAGCACAAGCAGGTTTAGGCCTACCGTTTGTAATTAAGCAATATACCATTACTAGAGTGCAAAACAGAAAATCAAGTAAGTGCACTCATTATTTCGGCTTTTGGAGGGAGTACTAAGCTTCTGAGTTCCCCTAAATGCTGTGTCGTACTACATAAATGAGGTGCAATTATGTTAGTACGTGACACATAATGTGTTTCACTGTTATCTCTTGAAAGGCAGAAGTTAACAAAGGTTTTCCCTCTTCCAAGTTCCAAAATAGAAGTTGCTTCTCTATAAGGACATTCTATGCTCAAAGGCAAACAAATGCAAAATGACCATCTTCGAAGATGGTAAAGAATGCTAAACATGAAACCGGTACGACATAGAAATATATGTAGTTAACTAACAGAAGAGGCGACTCAAGCAAGATAACTCTGTGTAAGCATTTACCTTTTGTCTTATCAAAACTGTATCAAGATTAATTAGATTCCTTACGGGTAGATTAGATCGTTGATTTTGTTGCTATGTTTACCACTGAGGGTAATTGGAGAGCAAGGGGAGGAGAGGGCATGCAACATATAGATGAGGTACGTGCAGAACAATTAACTCCGAATGATAGTATACGATACCTGATGCTAAACCAATTCCAGAACAAAATCTAGATATAATTTGAGAAAATCATAATAAAAGTGTTGGAAAAAAACAGTGTCGAATGAAGAGAATAGATTACTATGCAATGTGACACCGATGGTATGAAAGCTCAGAGTTAGAAACAATCAAAACACGAATCTACGAAGAGAGAGGGGAGCACAACTATATTTGTCTCCCAATCATCTCATCATTTGATCCTGGAGCATATGATGACTGGAAGAAATATCTCAACATTAAATCCTCTCAACAATTTCACCAATCCCTTTCTATCCCTTCTAACACTCTCCCTTCTACCCGCTAAAAAAAACCTCTATATCTCTGTCTCTCTCTTTCTCTCTCTAGCATAGCAAGAGTATAGCAACTATTCAGAGTTCAGACCAAATGAAGAGCAAAGTAATTAGTTGTACAAGCTAGAGCCTATAGCTAGGGTGCTAGGGCTCAGCTTTTGAAGAGCAAAGATAAAGCAAAGGCGTGACACCTTATGGAAGAGCTAGACACAGGATTAGAAGCTACCTAGTAGGCCTAGTAGTAGTATTAAGAGCAAAGGCAAATGCATCCAAAACTGTAGTAAGCCACGGCCAGGGAACGGCATCATCGCCACCATTGATGCAAACCAGCAAGAGAGAGAGAGAGAGAGAGAGAGAGAGGGGGGGGGGGGGGGGAGTATCAAGCAAACCATTCTCTATCAAGGCAAAGCAGGCAGCCAAACTAATCAACTGTCAGATTTCAATTTTTAATCATTGATTGTTCCCTAGCTAGTTCCAGCTTTATTAGCTGACCTGACCTGATGAACTAAAGAAAACCAGCGCATCAATTTATGTATGCATCAACAAGATCAATCGAAGCCATCATGTCGATCGATCGCAGCAGCAGCAGCATTATCTAAGAATTTCAGAGTTAACGGTAAAGCGAACCAAGGCATGGCGTCTAAAGCGCGTGATGAGGTGACCTTGTCTATGATCACCTCGGGTGGTGGCCGTGGAAGAATGGCGCGCCGCCGTAAGCACCGTACGGGCCGGGCGTGGGATACGGGTCCATCACCACAGCTGATGACGACACTGCGGCGGCACCCGTAGATCCGCTGCCTCCTTCGGCGCCGCCAGCAGCTGCCGTGCTTGGGGAGGAACCTTCGGCGGCGTGGTGGCCGGCGCGGGTCCCGCCGGTGATGGAGGTGTCTGGGCCTACGTCGTGCAGGATGCCCTTGAAGACGTGGCCGCCGATGCTGACGGTGGTCTGGTACGCCACCTCGGCCTCGGCTTCGTCGACCGGGCCCAGCCGCACACAGCGGAACACTGCCTCTGAGCTCACCTCCCGCGGGAACCTGTCGGCCGCCATCATCTGCTGCTGATGCTCCCCTAAATCATCAACCATTTAACACACTAGATTCCATCAAGCTCACGATCTCTCGCTCTTTTGAGCTGAGCTGTACAAAAAGGAAAGAGAAATAGCTAGCTAGTGTGGTCTGTGGTGTGGGTGCAGTGCAGTAGATACTAGACTATAAGAGAGAGTACCTGAAGAAGTAGTGGTAGGCGTGGCGGAGGAGGGCTGGCCGCCTTCGCGAGGGCGCTTGAACGGCTCGGCGGAGGCCTGCCCCTGCGGCTGCTGGTGATGTCGCTCGCGGCGGCGGGCGGCAGGGACCCACGTCGACTTGACGTGGGTGGCGCAGTCGAAGCCGCGGCTCTTGCAGCAGGTGCGGCAGCGCATGTGGGGGCAGTCCTTCTTGGCCTGGTTGCCGCAGTCCTGGCAGCTGATTGTGCCCGCCCCAGACCCTCTCCCTCCGCACCGCGACGAAGACCCGGAGGCGGCCGGGTCATCGGCGAAGCGGATGATGCTGGAGGAGGCGCCGCCGTAGAACGGGTGCTGCTGCTGCTCGTGCTGCGGCTGTGGCTGCCCCTGCCATAGCTGGAACCCGCCGCGCGATGGGGTGGTGGCGTAGAGGAAGGCGGCCGCAGAGGAAGACGACGAGGGGTTGATGCCGGGAGGGTGGCTGCCGTCGTCGTCGCGTCCGCCGCGGCTGTGGTGGCCTCCTCCGCCTAGAGGGAATCCCGCCATGCGCCCAGATCCATAGATCACGTCTGTATCGCCCGGCCTCTACTCTGTACGCCCGAGTCCCCGCGGCATGCGTGAAAAATCTACTCCTTGGCAGCACCTACGAGCCTGCTCGTCTCCGATGTCTCGGCGCGGCAGCTTGATCGAGCTGCTGCCTACTGCGTGCTGCGGCTACTGGTAGCTGGCTCGTGTGTAACCGCGCGCGGTGGGTTAAATTTTTGGCTTGTCTGGGCGTACGGTGGTGGTGGGGGTGGGGAGGACGGGGACGGACGGAGGCAGCTTTTTGGGGGAGAGGAGAGTGATGGAGGAAAGGGAAGGGAGGGAGTTAAGATAGGGGAAGGAGGCGACAGAGAGGGCCTGCCACGCCGCCAACGAGCCTGCTGCACGCTCCCATTTATTTCCCGAGCCCGGCCGGGTTGCCTCGCCGTCTCGCTCTCTACGTCTGATTCTCTGATGGTGCTGTCAACTTCGGAAAACAAAACACACGTCGCTGTTGCAAAAACAAATGAAAACAGGTGCGGTGCAGTGAAACAAAACAATTGCTCCGACTATGGAGCGGTACGTACGTACCAGCTGAACAAGACCCGTTTCGGAAAATGTAACGTTTCCAACTGGCCGAGTGTTGTGCCGGTCGTGCGGGGCTCGTTGGATCTCTCCGGATCTCAAGATCCTCGTTGTGCCATGTTTCCCTTGGAACGTCCGACATGTTCCTTCCACGGTTTTTGCTGCAACCGTTCAGAGAGGTTGCAAAACATTCCGCGTGAGGGGCTGTGAAAATGACAAGAAGACACAAAAGGTCTACCACCCTCCCGCTCGCCCCCCGCGAGGCGACGGGAGGAACCCTACCGCGCCACCGCCAACTCCTTTCCCCGCCCCCTCCTCCTCCCTCGCCGCCGCCAGAGGGCACGGCGCCCGGCCGCCGCCGGCGGTAGCGAGGCCTCCTTGTCCCCCCTCCCAGCGGCCTTGGCGTGGGCCGACGCGGCTGCATCAGGGTGCCTCGCTGTCCTAGGGCAAGGCGGCGCTGCGGCGTGGTGATGGCGCTGCGCGTGGCGATGGCGCGACAAGCGGGGTGTCGGAGGGCGCGCCGGTGCGTGGAGCGACGGGGGCGGCGAGCGGCTGGTGCGGGCGGTCTTGGCAGCGGGCGGATCTGGCGTGGAGGCGGTTGCGACGAGGCAGAGCGTCGGTGGCGAGCTCCGGTGGCCCGGGCCGGCTTCTGGCTTGGCGCTGCGGTGGTGCGGGTCGTGGGCGACAAGGATCTGTGGGCGGCCGCCCTGCCCTGGCTTCGGGCTGGTGGGGGTGGCGGCGCAGTGGTGGTGGCTGGCGGAGCATGTTGGTCGAGTTCGCGTCGGAACCTTCCTGGTCTAGCGTTCGGACGTCGGCAGACGATGCGAGGAGGCATATCCAGTGAGCTTCCATGGCTGCGGCTGCTGGTTGATTTGGTCTCCCTCGTCGGCGGGCACGTGGTTGCCGATGGCCTCATGGAGATGTGTGTCAGCTACCATGGTGGGGCGACATGGGGGTGCTCGCGGGGGAGCTTGGTAGGAGGGATAGGTGGCCTCGAGGCAGTCGCGCCACCTGCCGCCGGCACGGTTTGCCGGTCCGGATGCGTCCGCTCCTACTTCCCCCCTTTCCCCATGTTCGACAGGGAGCTTGGTTGGAGGGATATGTGGTCTCGATGCGGTCGCATCACTTGTCGTCGGCACGGTTTGCCGGTCCGGATTCGTCCGCTCCCCTTTCTCCCCCTTTCCTCGGCCGCGGGCAGGGTGGCGTAGGTTTACCAGCGGAGCGTCTGTGGGTGATTCAGTCCGTCGAGGATCGTCGGTTGGTCCAAAGCTGGGGCCTTTGTGTAGGTCTCGGGGTTGTCTGGTTGCAGGGCGGCAGCTCTGGCGGGTTTGGCAATGGGAAGTGAATGTGGACCCCTCAAATGCAAACGACAAAGCATTGGAAAAGGCTCCAAGAGTCTACCTTTTTTGTTAAGTGATCCGAGATCACATTGAGTTCATAGGAAAGCCAATACAATTAAAAGGGGATCAAATATTGATCATGAATAATTTCCTCAAGTGCTTAGAGATACTGCTCCAAAACCCTCAGCCATACCCTCACATTTCTATCTGTCCAAAACCCTAAATTCAATCTCGGTCCCGCCAATACACATCCATCCCAACTTACCGAGATACACTTGACATAGCCACTTCCTAAACCCTAGCAATTTGGTCTCACCGAGATGACATTTGGCCCCATCGAAGTACGCTTGCCAACCTTCTGTAACCTATCGATTTCATCTCATAATTTCCAAGTGGTTTCAATCGGTGTCATTGAAGTGTGGAAAGTGTTTAGGTCATCACCCATCGGTCTCACCGAGCTATTTCATCCGGTCTCACCAAAAAGCCTAAAGGTCAAACCTTTTGCACTAGTCAGTCTCCCCGACTGATTCCACCTGATTCCATCGAGTTGTGCATAAAGGTGTAATGGTTAGATTTTTTGTGCGGCCTATATATACCTCACCCATTCTGCCAACTCTCAGAGAGAGAAACCAGGATGAAGCTACCACTTCCCATGTCCATTTTCTGTGAGAGAACCACCTATACTTGTGTTCAAATCAAGGGGATTCCACTCCAACCTTTGATCCTTGATTTTTAGCCCCTCCCCGAGTGTGCCCTCGACATACACGCCACCAACCTCGATCCTCAGCCTTGCCCACCACCACCCCGCATGCACGAGCTCCCCCTCGCGACCATTCGTAGGACTCATTGACCTGTAAGAGCTAGATCGATCCACATCCATGTGTACTAGTGCATTAGTTAGCTATATTCTGTAGGTTAATTTGATTTTTATTTATAGTGTATATATAATTGTACTTTAGACATGTTCTTAGTTTTTGTAGGTTTAATTGTAAGATTTATTTTGTAGTGGGGGTTAGGTTTTATTTGTAGTGTCGGAGTTTATTATTAGTTTTATTTGAGAGAGCTATGAAGAGAAGTGGGAAGAACAAGAGAGAGAATTGGATATATAAAATAGATAAAGAGAAAAGAAAGAAGAGGGAAGAGAAAAGGAGTAAAAATGAAGAAGAAAATAGAGAAAGAGAGAAGAGAGAATGCCAAGAACTGAGAAAAGAGATAAAACAGAGAAAAGAGAAGAGAGAAGAGAAACAGAAAAAATTGAGAGAGGAAACAGTGAAAATGAGAAGATAGAAGAGAGTAGAAAGAAATGAGAGAAAGAGAGAATGTGCCTCTATACTAGCTAGAAGAATCCATATGTTCACTCTATAAGTGCATCTATTGACCCCTTTATATATTTGGAGTATTGATGACAAATAAGGATTAGGGACTAATGTGTCTGTGAGTATGCACAAGAGAAAGTCCCTGAAGATTTGGTTTAACCATCTAATACAACCCCTAAAAATGTATGACATACATTCAAGAAATTGGTCGTTTTGTTAGAGCTTTTCCAATGTCAAAGTATCTCTTCCTTAGACCATGAGATCGTGTAACTCCCGGATACCGTAGGAGTGCTTTGGGTGTACCAAACGTTGCAACGTAACTGGTTGACTATAAAGGTGCACTACAGGTATCTCCGAAAGTGTCTGTTGGGTTGACACGGATCGAGACTGGGATTTGTCACTCCGTATGACGGAGAGGTATCACTGGCCCACTCGGTAGTGCATCATCATAATGAGCTCAAAGTGACGAAGTGTCTGGTCACGGGATCATGCATTACGGTACGAGTAAAGTGACTTGCCGGCAACGAGATTGAACGAGGTATTGGGATACCGACGATCGAATCTCGGGCAAGTAACATACCGTCTGACAAATGGAATAGTATACGGGGTTGCTTGAATCCTCGACATCGTGGTTCATCCGATGAGATCATCGAGGAGTATGTGGGAGCCAACATGGGTATCCAGATCCCGCTGTTGGTTATTGACCAGAGAGCCGTCTCGGTCATGTCTGCATGTCTCCCGAACCCGTAGGGTCTACACACTTAAGGTTCGGTGACGCTAGGGTTGTATGAATATGAGTATGCAGCAAACCGAATGTTGTTCGGAGTCCCGGATGAGATCCCGGACGTCACGAGGAGTTCCAGAATGGTCCGGTGGTAAAGAATTATATATAGGAAGTGCTGTTTCGGCCATCAGGAAAGTTTCGGGGTCACCCGGTATTGTATCGGGACCACCGGAAGGGTCCCGGGGGTCCACCGGGTGGGGCCACCTATCCCGGAGGGCCCCGTGGGCTGAAGTGGGAGGGGAACCAGCCCCTAGTGGGCTGGTGCGTCCCCCGTTGGGCCCCCCTGCGCCTAGGGTAGGAAACCCTAGGTAGGGGGGGCACCACTTGCCTTGGGGGGTACTCCACCCCCTGGCCGCCCCCCCCCTTGGGAGATTGCATCTCCCAGGGCCGGTCCCCCCTGGGGGCCTATATAAAGGAGGTAAGGGGGAGGGAAGCCGCACCCTGTGTCTTGGCGCCTCCCTCCCCCTGCTACACCTCGTCCTCCTCCCGCAACAGCTTGGCGAAGCCCTGCCGGAGTTCTGCTGCATCCACCACCACGCCGTTGTGCTGCTGGATCATCATCAACCTCTCCTTCCCCCTTGCTGGATCAAGAAGGAGGAGATGTCATCCGCTCCGTACGTGTGTTGAACGCGGAGGTGTTGTTCGTTCGGCACTTGGTCATCGGTGATTTGGATCACGACGAGTACGACTCCATCATCACCGTTCTCTTGAACGCTTCCGCACGTGATCTATAAGTGGTATGTAGATGCAATCTCTCTCCTATGACTCGTTGCTTAGATGAACTCATAGATGGATCTTGGTGAAACCGTAGGAAAATTTTTAATTTTCTGCAACGTTCCCCAACAGTGGTATCAGAGCCAGGTTTATGCGTAGTTCTCTATTGCACGAGTAGAACACAATTTTGTTGTGGGCGTAGATCTTGTCAACTTGCTTGCCGCTACTAGTCATTTCTTGCTTCAGCGGTATTGTGGGATGAAGCGGCCCGGACCGACCTTACACGTACGCTTACGTGAGACAGGTTCCACCGACTGACATGCACTAGTTGCATAAGGTGGCTAGCGGGTGTCTGTCTCTCCTACTTTAGTTGGAGCGGATTAGATGAAAAGGGTCCTTATGAAGGGTAAATAGAAGTTGACAATATCACGTTGTGGTTATTCGTAGGTAAGAAAACGTTCTTGCTAGGACCCAATTGCAACCACGTAAAAGATGCAACAACAATTAAAGGATGTCTAACTTGTTTTTGCAGCAATTGTCATGTGATATGATATGGCCAGAAGTTGTGATGAGTGATGAATGATATATTGTGATGTATGAGATCATGTTCTTGTAATAGGAATCACGACTTGCATGTCGATGAGTATGACAACCGGTAGGAGCCATAGGAGTTGTCTTTATTTTTGTATGACCTGCGTGTCATTGAAGAACGCCATGTAAATTACTTTACTTTATTGCTAAACGCGTTAGCCATAGAAGTAGAAGTAGTCGTTGGCGTGACAACTTCATGAAGACACGATGATGGAGATCATGATGATGGAGATCATGGTGTCATGCCGGTGACGAAGATGATCATGGAGCCCCGAAGATGGAGATCGAAGGAGCTATATGATATTGGCCATATCATGTCACTACTTTATATAATTGCATGTGATGTTTATTATGTTTATGCATCTTGTTTACTTAGAACGACGGTAGTAAATAAGATGATCCCTTATAATAATTTCAAGAAAGTGTTCCCCCTAACTGTGCGCCGTTGCTAAAGTTCGTCGTTTCGAAGCACCACGTGATGATCGGGTGTGATAGATCCTTACGTTCACATACAACGGGTGTAAGACAGTTTTACACATGCAAAAAACACTTAGGGTTAACTTGACGAGCCTAGCATGTACAGACATGGCCTCGGAACACAAGAGACCAAAAGGTCTAACATGAGTCGTATGGAAGATACGATCAACATGGAGATGTTCACCGATGATGACTAGTCCGTCTCACGTGATGATCGGACACAGCCTAGTCGACTCGGATCATGTAACACTTAGATGACTAGAGGGATGTCTAATCGGAGTGGGAGTTCATTAAATAATTTGATTAAGATGAACTTAATTATCATGAACTTAGTCTAAAACCTTTGCAAAATATGTCTTGTAGATCAAATGGCCAACGCTCATGTCAACATGAACTTCAACGCGTTCCTAGAGAAAACCAAGCTGAAAGATGATGGCAGCAACTATTCGGACTGGGTCCGGAACCTGAGGATCATCCTCATAGCAGCCAAGAAAGATTATGTCCTAGATGCACCGCTAGGTGAAGCACCCATCCCAGAGAACCAAGACGTTATGAACACTTGGCAATCACGTGCTGATGATTACTCCCTCGTTTAGTGCGGCATGCTTTACAGCTTAGAACCGGGGCTCCAAAAGCGTTTTGAGCGACACGGAGCATATGAGATGTTCGAGGAGCTGAAAATGGTTTTTTAAGCTCATGCCGGGGTCGAGAGATATGAAGTCTCCGACAAGTTCTATAGTTGTAAGATGGAGGAAAACAGTTCTGTCAGTGAGCACATACTCAAAATGTCTGGGTTGCACAACCGCCTGTCCTAGCTAGAGATCAACCTCCCGGATGAGGCGGTCATTGACAGAATCCTTCAGTCGCTCCCACCGAGCTACAAGAGCTTTGTGTTGAACTACAATATGCAGGGGATGGTGAAGACCATTCCTGAAGTATTCTCAATGCTGAAGTCAGCAGAGGTTGAAATCAAGAAAGAACATCAAGTGTTGATGGTCAATAAGACCACTAAGTTCAAGAAGGGAAAGGGTAAGAAGAACTTCAAGAAGGACGGCAAAGATGTTGCTGCACCCGGTAAGCCAGTTGCCGGGAAGAAGTCAAAGAATGGACCCAAGCCTAAGACTGAGTGCTTTTATTGCAAGGGGAAGGGTCACTGGAAGCGGAACTGACCCAAATACTTAGCGGACAAGAAGGCCGGCAACACTAAAGTTATATGTGATATACATGTAATTGATGTGTACCTTACCAATACTCGTAGTAACTCCTGGGTATTTGATACCGGTGCCGTTGCTCATATTTGTAACTCACAGCAGGAGCTGCAGAATAAAAGGAGACTGACGAAGGACGAGGTGACGATGCGCGTCGGGAATGGTTCCAAGGTCGATGTGATCGCCGTCGGCACGCTACCTCTACATTTACCTACGGGATTAGTTTTAAACCTCAATAATTGTTATTTAGTGCCAAGTTTGAGCATGAACATTGTATCTGGATCTCGTTTGATGCGAGATGGCTACTCATTTAAATCCGAGAATAATGGTTGTTCTATTTATATGAGAGATATGTTTTATGGTCATGCCCCGATGGTCAATGGTTTATTCTTAATGGATCTCGAACGTAATGTTACACATATTCATAGTGTGAATACCAAAAGATGTAAAGTTGATAACGATAGTCCCACATACTTGTGGCACTGTCGCCTTGGTCACATTGGTGTCAAGCGCATGAAGAAGCTCCATGCTGATGGACTTTTAGAGTCTCTCGATTATGAATCATTTGACACATGCGAACCATGCCTCATGGGCAAAATGAGCAAGACTCTGTTCTCCGGAACAATGGAGCGAGCAACCAACTTATTGGAAATCATACATACTGATGTGTGTGGTCCAATGAGCATTGAGGCTCACGGAGGATATCGTTATGTTCTCACTCTCACTGATGACTTAAGTAGATATGGGTATGTCTACTTGATGAAACACAAGTCTGAGACCTTTGAAAAGTTCAAGGAATTTTAGAATGAAGTAGAGAATCAATGTGACCGAAAGATAAAATTCTTACGACCGGATCATGGAGGAGAATATTTAAGTCACGAATTTGGTACACACTTAAGAAAATGTGGAATCGTTTCACAACTCATGTCGCCTGGAACACCTCAGCGTAACAGTGTGTCCGAACGTCGTAATCGCACTCTATTAGATATGGTGCGATCTATGATGTCTCTTACCGATTTACTGCTATCATTTTGGGGATACGCTCTAGAGACAGCTACATTCACTTTAAATAGGGCACCGTCTAAATCCATTGAGACGACACCGTATGAATTATGGTTTGGGAAGAAACCTAAGCTGTCGTTTCTAAAAGTTTGGGGATGCGATGCTTATGTCAAGAAACTTCAACCTGAAAAGCTCGAACCCAAGTCTGAAAAATGCGTCTTCATAGGATACCCTAAGGAAACCATTGGGTATACCTTCTACCTTAGATCCAAAGGCAAGATCTTTGTTGCCAAGAATGGATCCTTTCTGGAAAAGGAGTTTCTCTCGAAAGGAGTAAGTGGGAGGAAAGTAGAACTCGATGAAGTACTACCTCTTGAACCGGAAAGTAGTGCAGCTCAGGAAAATGTTCCTGTGGTGCCTACACCGACTGGAGAGGAAATTAATGATGATGATCAAGGTACTTCGGATCAAGTTGCTACTGAACTTCGTAGGTCCACAAGGACACGTTCCACACCAGAGTGGTATGGCAACCCTGTCCTGGAAATCATGTTGTTAGACAACGGTGAACCTTCGAACTATGAAGAAGCGATGGCGGGCCCAGATTCCAACAAATGGCTAGAAGCCATGCAATCCGAGATAGAATCCATGTATGAAAACAAAGTATGGACTTTGACTGACTTGCCCGATGATCGGCGAGCGATAGAAAACAAATGGATCTTTAAGAAGAAGACGGACGCGGATGGTAATGTCACCATCTATAAAGCTCGACTTGTCGCTAAGGGTTATCGACAAGTTCAAGGGATTGACTACGATGAGACTTTCTCTCCCGTAGCGAAGCTTAAGTCCGTCCGAATCATGTTAGCAATTGCCGCATACTATGATTATGAGATATGGCAGATGGACGTCAAAACGGCATTCCTTAACGGTTATCTTAAGGAAGAGCTGTATATGATGCAGCCGGAAGGTTTTGTCGATCCTAAGAATGCTAACAAAGTATGCAAGCTCCAGCGATCCATTTATGGGCTGGTGCAAGCATCTCGGAGTTGGAACATTCGCTTTGATGAGATGATCAAAGCGTTTGGGTTTATGCAGACTTATGGAGAAGCCTGCGTTTACAAGAAAGTGAGTGGGAGCTCTGTAGCATTTCTCATATTATATGTAGATGACATACTTTTGATGGGAAATGATATAGAATTCTTGGACAGCATTAAGGCCTACTTGAATAAGTGTTTTTCAATGAAGGACCTTGGAGAAGCTGCTTACATATTAGGCATCAAGATCTATAGGGATAGATCGAGACGCCTCATAGGTCTTTCACAAAGCACATACCTTGATAAGATTTTGAAGAAGTTCAAAATGGATCAGTCCAAGAAAGGGTTCTTGCCTGTATTGCAAGGTGTGAGATTGAGCTCGGCTCAATGCCCGACCACGGCAAAAGATAAAGAAGAGATGAGCGTCATCCCCTATGCCTCAGCCATAGGATCTATTATGTATGCCATGCTGTGTACCAGACCTGATGTAAACCTTGCCGTAAGTTTGGTAGGAAGGTACCAAAGTAATCCCGGCAAGGAACACTGGACAGCGGTCAAGAATATCCTGAAGTACCTGAAAAGGACAAAGGACATGTTTCTCGTTTATGGAGGTGACGAAGAGCTCGTCGTAAAGGGTTACGTCGACGCTAGCTTCGACACAGATCTGGATGACTCGAAGTCACAAACCGGATACGTGTATATGTTGAATGGTGGGGCAGTAAGCTGGTGCAGCTGCAAGCAGAGCGTTGTGGCGGGATCTACATGTGAAGCGGAGTACATGGCAGCCTCGGAGGCAGCGCATGAAGCAATTGGGTGAAGGAGTTCATCACCGACCTAGGAGTCATACCCAATGCGTCGGGGCCGATCAAACTCTTCTGTGACAACACTGGAGCTATTGCCCTTGCCAAGGAGCCCAGGTTTCACAAGAAGACCAGGCACATCAAGCGTCGTCTCAACTCCATCTGTGAAAATGTTCAAGATGGAGACATAGATATTTGCAAAGTACATACGGATCTGAATGTCGCAGATCCGTTGACTAAACCTCTTCCGCGAGCAAAACATGATCAACACCAGAACTCTATGGGTGTTCGATTCATCACAATGTAACTAGATTATTGACTCTAGTGCAAGTGGGAGACTGTTGGAAATATGCCCTAGAGGCAATAATAAAAGGATTATTATTATATTTCTTTGTTCATGATAGTTGTCTTTTATTCATGCTATAATTGTATTATCCGGAAATCGTAATACACGTGTGAATACTTAGACCACAACATGTCCCTAGTGAGCCTCTAGTTGACTAGCTCGTTGATCAACAGATAGTCATGGTTTCCTGACTATGGACATTGGATATCGTTGATAACGGGATCACATCATTGGGAGAATGATGTGATGGACAAGACCCAATCCTAAGCATAGCACAAGATCGTGTAGTTCGTTTTGCTAGAGCTTTTCCAATGTCAAAGTATCTCTTCCTTAGACCATGAGATCGTGTAACTCCCGGATACTGTAGGAGTGCTTTGGGTGTACCAAACGTCGCAACGTAACTGGGTGACTATAAAGGTGCACTACAGGTATCTCCGAAAGTGTCTGTTGGGTTGACACGGATCGAGACTGGGATTTGTCACTCCGTATGACGGAGAGGTATCACTGGGCCCACTCGGTAGTGCATCATCATAATGAGCTCAAAGTGACCAAGTGTCTGGTCATGGGATCATGCATTACGGTACGAGTAAAGTGACTTGCCGGCAACGAGATTGAACGAGGTATTGGGATACCGACGATCGAATCTCGGGCAAGTAACATACCGTCTGACAAAGGGAATAGTATACGGGGTTGCTTGAATCCTCGACATCGTGGTTCATCCGATGAGATCATCAAGGAGTATGTGGGAGCCAACATGGGTATCCAGATCCCGCTGTTGGTTATTGACCGGAGAGCCGTCTCGGTCATGTCTGCATGTCTCCCGAACCCGTAGGGTCTACACACTTAAGGTTCGGTGACGCTAGGGTTGTATGAATATGAGTATGCAGCAAACCGAATGTTGTTCGGAGTCCCGGATGAGATCCCGGACGTCACGAGGAGTTCCGGAATGGTCCGGAGGTAAAGAATTATATATAGGAAGTGCTGTTTCGGCCATCGGGAAAGTTTCGGGGTCACCCGGTATTGTACCGGGACCACCGGAAGGGTCCCGGGGGTCCACCGGGTGGGGCCACCTATCCCGGAGGGCCCCGTGGGCTGAAGTGGGAGGGGAACCAGCCCCTAGTGGGCTGGTGCGCCCCCCCTTGGCCCCCCTGCGCCTAGGGTTGGAAACCCTAGGTGGGGGGGGGGCGCACCACTTGCCTTGGGGGGCACTCCACCCCCCTGGCCGCCGCCCCCCTTGGGAGATTGCATCTCCCAGGGCCGGCGCCCCCCTGGGGGCCTATATAAAGGAGGGCAGGGGGGAGGGCAGCCGCACCCTGTGTCTTGGCGCCTCCCTCCCCCTGCTACACCTCGTCCTCCTCCCGCAGCAGCTTGGCGAAGCCCTGCCGGAGTTCTGCTGCATCCACCACCACGCCGTTGTGCTGCTGGATCATCATCAACCTCTCCTTCCCCCTTGCTGGATCAAGAAGGAGGAGACGTCATCCGCTCCGTACGTGTGTTGAACGCGGAGGTGCTGTCCGTTCGGCACTTGGTCATCGGTGATTTGGATCACGGCGAGTACGACTCCATCATCAGCGTTCTCTTGAACGCTTCCGCACGCGATCTACAAGTGGTATGTAGATGCAATCTCTCTCCTATGACTCGTTGCTTAGATGAACTCATAGATGGATCTTGGTGAAACCGTAGGAAAAAATTTAATTTTCTGCAACGTTCCCCAACATTTTCATAGTTATTTTCTTCTTACTTGAGTCATAGGGTACACCGTACTATTATTAAGGGGGGGGGGGGCTAGGTGATACAGGGACTATATTTCTAAAGTGGTGCTCAATGAAACCTAATTCTTCAAGTGAGTACTATGTAAATCTCTTGAAGTGTAGTTCATTCTCCTCAGCTTCATAGAGGATGTTATTCTAGATGTTGTAGTTAATGTTCTCACTCAAGAGTTAGGAGACCATCATTGTGGTTCTCCTACCGCGAGGAATTTGAGAGTTCAAATATTCTGACCATTGTCGAGATGGCAACAACTATTTGGCAGGTCCCACCTCACCAACGGTCATAGCAGGACCTTGGGTTGTGACCTTGGCTATAAATAGACGCCCCCAACAATCATTTGTTGGTTGGCTTCTCCAAGTTATTGTAGAGCAACCCATCCTTTGAAGCATTTGAGAGAAGCCTAGTGAGGAAGAACCTAAATACCCAAAGCCAAAGTTATTGCGCATCACTACACATATATTCTAAGTGAACCAAAGACTTACTACTCTTTAAGGCTATGATCGTCTACATGGTTATAAGTTAAGTTCAGAGCCTCCAAAAGTCATTATGGAATGCAGAAGAATGAGTATGTGAAGATTTTGGAAGTCTACCTTGAAGACTTACAACGAGTGTTTGGGCGAGGTCTAAGTGACCATATCTCAAGGAGAATAAGGTGAATACATTGTCTTTAGAGGTAAACTTTAACCTCTCCAAATAGGTGTAAAGGCGTCATAGCAACTTGAACTGGTACAATAAATCCATTGTTTCCATCATAAATCTAGTTTCATTTCTTCATCCTTTACTTTATGTACTTGTGTTGTGAAGACTTTGTCTCCTCTGTCTGAAGACTTTCTTTGAAGAGTTACTCTTTCCGTTGTGCATTATTATGCCATCATTCTTGCAGCACTAAAGTGTGTTTGCTTCTAAGTTCATTTAGCCTACTTGTATTGCTACTTAGTTTGCATGCCTTCCACTGTTTTGATGACCGTGTGTCATGCCCAATATGCGACCCTATCCAAAAGGAACTCGAAGGTCCCACCAAGGATAGACCCGCATATTGAAATGCTTTTGCAAGGTGGATATCATTACATCAACATTACATAATAGTTGGGGATACATACAAAAGGCATACAATGCCACACGAATACAACATCATCTTACATAAGATCACCATCCGACTACGGATGAAACACAAACAGAAACTCAAACGACATCCACCCTGCTAGCCCAGGCTGCCGACCTGGAACCTATCCCCTGATCGAAGAAGAAGCAGAAGAAGAACTCCAAAACAAGTAACATCGCTCTCACGTCAAGATCATCGCAAAACTTGTACCTGCAACTGTTGTTGTAGTAATATGTGAGCCACGAGGACTCAGCAATCCCATTACCATGGGTATCAAGACTAGCAAAGCTTAAAGGGGTAAGGAAGGGGTAAAGTGGTGAGGTTGCTGCAGCGACTAAGCATGATATGGTGGCTAACATACGCAAATAAGAGCGAGAAGAGAGCAAACGGAACGGTCATGAAGCTAGCAATCATCAAGAGGTGATCCTGAACTCCTACTTACGTCAATCATAACCCAAAACCGTGTTCACTTCCTGGACTCCGCCGAAAAGAGACCATCACGGCTACACACGCGGTTGATGCATTTTAACTCGGATCTGGTGTCAAGTTATCTACAACCGGACATTAACAAATTCCCATCTGCCACATAACCGTGGGCACGGCTTTCGAAAGTTTATACCCTGCAGGGGTGTCCCAACTTAGCCCATGATAAGCTCTCGTGATCAACGAAGGATATACCTTCTCCCAGGAAGACCCGATCAGTCTCGGAAGCCCAGTTTACAAGACATTTCGACAATGGTAAAACAAGACCAGCAAAGCCGCCCGATGTGCCGACAAATCCCGATAGGAGCTGCACATATCTCGTTCTTAGGGCACACCAGATGAGCCAGACGTCGGGTTGGCATAGACCCTGGTTGCCCAGGGGGCGCCGGACATCGCTCAGGTTGGACCAACACTCGGAGGAGCACTGGCCCGGGGGGGGGGGTAAATAAATATGACCCTTGGGCTTCGGAAACCCAAGGGAAAAAGGGCTAGGTGAGGCAAATGGTAAAACCAAGGTTGGGCCTTGCTGGAGAAGTTTTATTCAAAGCGATCTGTCAAGGGGGTCCCATAAATCACCCAACCGCGTAAGGAACGCAAAATACGGGAACATAACACCGGTATGATGGAAACTAGGGCGGCAAGAGTGGAACAAAACACCAGGCATAAGGCCGAGCCTTCCACCCTTTACCAAGTATATAGATGCATTTATTAAATAAGAGATATTGTGATATCCCAACATAATCCTGTCCATCATGGGGCAATCTTCAACTTCACCAGCAACTAACAATGCTATAAGAGGGGCTGAGCAAAGCGGTAACATAGCCAAGCAATGGTTTGCTAGGAAGGGTGAAAAGGTTAGAGGCTGACATGGCAATTGGGGAGGCTTGAAGAACATGTGATAGGTAGCGCAACATAGCGATAGAACGAAGCAACTAGCATAGCAATGATAGTAGTGAGATCCAGGGTAGCGGTCATCTTGCCTGAAATCCCGCTAGGAAGAAGAATGAGTCCATGAAGAAGATGAAGCCACGAAGACGAACCAACCGTAGACGAACGAATCCTCACGATCGCAATGAAACAGGAACTATCGAGAAGAAGCACACAACATAGTAAACACACCACACATATACATGACATGATGCACAACCAAGCATGATGCAACACAAGACTACATGAAGCTACCCATGGCAAGAAATGATGCATACAATAGCAACACATCAAAGCAAGTTTAAAGGAGGCTGGGAACAACATATAACAATTTCGATAAGTCCTCATATGCAAATTTCGAAGTTGGTCCAGATCTGAACAAACACTAAGTTGAAGTTGTTAAACAGCAAGTTAAAGAGCACCAAGAGGATCTACACGAAATTCTAGTCAAGTTACATATAAAGTTCATTTAATTCGGAGCTACGACCTAGAAGATATGAGCAAAATAAGTTAAACATGGCATTGATGCTAAATGCATCCAAACATCAAGCAAACACCTCAAAACAAGGATGCAACATGATAATATGAAATTACATGCAATTCTAAGCAAGTTTCATATGGAGCACACTCAAAACGGAGCAACGGTGCAACGCATACTCTATACAAGTTTAAAGGGCATGTTGTCCAAAACAGCAACTAGGCATATTGCAAGCACCAAAACAATATGCTACAACATCCTAACAAGATAACAAAAGGCATGTACATGAATTAAAGGTAAAGCATGACCAAACATGAACAGTGAGCTATCTCCAGAAACTACTAGAACATGCTCAAAATGACATGGCAAGATTGCAAATAATAACAGTTTCAGACTTGGCAGAAAATAACATCAGGTTGCAATGTTTAGAGCTACCAAACAACATGTTACAGGATCTTAACCTGGAAAACAAAGGCATTGCATGAATCTACTAATTTCATAGAACAAAAGTCCCTTACTGACCATGAGCCAAAAGGGCATAGAATATATAATGGCACCCATATAAACATAGCAAGTGATATGACAGATTCAGACATGGCAGGAACAACAATAAGTAGGCATGTTGGTGAGATTGTACCACTCACCACAGAGAAATACATGGCATGGAAAGGCAACCAACAGTAATAATACATGTTTATGAAGCTAATAATGGCAAGATCAAGTTCATAGGGTGCATGGATCACTAGCAAAACACATGGCAAAACTGAACCTCATGTTAACAGGCTGACATCAACATTATTTAGCAATTTGAGAGCAAGATTACAACAAGCTACAGCAGGCTATAAATTCAACAAGGGCATGGATGGATAGAGCATGACATGTATAACAAATCATCCTTAGTGAATATCTCCAGATTATGCATAGAATGACTTGTAGAAGCAGGTTTACATAGCAACATGGTATAGCAGATTCAGCCTACAACAGCAACAACAAGTACCCTACTTCACGAGCTCGATCCACTCTGTACAAGACACACAAAAATACATGGATTGCACCTTTGTAAAGATGGCATTATGTAGTACAAAACACATGTAGAGCTCATGCTCATAGGATGCATAGAAAAAATACAACAAAAATGACAAATCACCAAGTTATAACAGTTTCAACAGATTAACATCATATAGCACTCTTGCAACGATGATTAGGGCATCAAGATGAACTCAAAAAAATATGGCACAATGGAGCAAAATGGATAGCATCTCCCAATGAACATTTTGATATATTACATGCACAAAACGGAGCAGTATGCTAGGAGATATGACATGTTGAACAGGGCTTGAAAATACTACAGGGAATCGGGACTTAGCAGAAATATACCCCGCAAAACATGGACAGGACGGTGCGGGGCGGAGGGATCCGGGACGGGGGCACGTGTTTGGTTGGTGGTGGTGGTGAATCTCATCCACCCCAACTCCGGCGATGACGGCGGCGGTGCCGGTGAGGAGCTCCGGCGAGGAGGTCCGACGAGGAGGTTGGAGGAGGCGCGGGAGAAGGCCGGGGAGGTCGGGGGCTCCGGATCCGGCGGATCCCGGCCGGATCCGAGCACCGGAGGCGGGGCGGCGGCTCGGGCGCCAGGGAGGACGCGGCTCCGGCGAGCTTGGCGCGGGACGGCCGGAGATCTGGACGGCGGGGCATGGCGGAGCGGGCGCGGGATGGTCGAGGGCGAGGCGGCGGAGGTGAGCGCTTAGATGCGGCATGGCGGCGGAGGAGCGGGACGCCGGGCGACGAATGGCGGGGTCGGCGGCGCGGCGACCCGGGAGCGACGGCGGCGGCGCGGGCTTCGTCGGGCGGCGGCGGGCCCGATCTGGCCCGGGGAGGGCCCGATCTGGGCCCCCTCGGGCCGCGACGGAGTGGGAAGGCACTGGACACGTGGCGCGAGGGGAGAGCCTGCGGGCGGCGGCGTGGGCGTGTTCGGCGGCGGGCGGACACGTCCGGCGGCTGAGAGGGAGAGAGGCTAGGGTTAGGGGTGGAATTGATCCGCGAATTTCGGGGGAGGGGTGTTTATATAGGTAGAGGGAGCTAGGAGAGTCCAAATGAGGAGCAGTTTTCGGCCACGCGATCATGATCAAACGACCGAGAGCATGGAGTGGGTTTAGATGAGTTATTGGGACACTTTGGAGGCGTGTTGGTCTGCACACCAAAGAGGCTTTATGGTACCCCGGTTAACCGTTGGAGTATCAAACAGACTCCAAATGGCACGAAACTTGACACGCGGTCTATCGGTGCTATACCAAGGCCGCTTGACAATCCTCGGGCTATTCGGAGAAAGTTTAACACCCTCTCACAACAAGATACAAAAGGGGGACGCCGAAGGACATAGGAGTGTCGGATTGCAAAACGGACAACGGGGAAAATGCTCGGATGCATGAGACGAACACATATGCAAAATGAGATGCACATGATGACATGGCAAAATGAAACACGCAAGCAAATGAGATGTCAATGAAGGCGAAGAACTGGAAGACACCTGGCGCATCAAATCCGGGGCGTTACAACACTCCTCCGCTAACAAGAGATCTCGTCCCGAGATCTTAGGACCGATACAGAAGGAAAAAGGGATTAGGTGAAGCAAGAACTCAAGAGAAGAATCAAAGAATCGAGAGCACTCGAGAAGAAGAGAGGAACGACCAGAATGACAGGAATCGAAAGCTCATGGAATCAGATAGACTATGAAACCAATCCGGTTAGAATGAGATAAGAAACGAATAAGACTGAAAGGATTTAGGCAGCGCTCCGGCTGAACATGGAAAAAGTTGGAACTGAGATTGACAAAATGGAATGATAGTTGACGAGAGGAACAACACAATTTCTCCGGAAGAATTGAAAAAGTTGAAAGAAAAGAACGGAGAAGAAGATGACAACTTGTGCCACGAATGAAATTGAAAGCATCTTTAGAAGGAAGGTTTAAACGGAGTTGTTGCGAAAATCAACAATGAAAAGAATAAGCTTGTTGTGGTCTTATAGGTAACATCTCAAGATCATAAGGTGATAACCGGCCACAAACGGAAATGTTTGGATAGCTTAGAAGAACAAAAAAAATGCAAAACTCCACTTCAAAAAAAAACCGGAGAATTAATTGCACTTGGAGATGCGAGAAGAAAAGATACTTGAGCTCCTCCAACAAAATCTTGATGAACACTTGAAGAATGAATTAAATCATGAAGAACCACCATGAGGAACTCCGGTAACAAGAAGATTATGAGATAGAATGAAGGAAGAAAGAATAAGATGAGCCTTGCGATGATTTAGATGGAGGTTCCGACGAGATGGCCGAGGAAATTTGAACTCCAGAAAAGAAAAGATGAAAACACTTGGAACTAGAATTTATTCATCAAGAACAAACTCTGAAGGAAGGGATTACTCACTTGGATGAAATAAGAATAAGATTTATTGTATGCTTATCCTTCATCAAATTAAATTGATGACAAGGAAAGGATTTTGCATACCACTTATTCTTCTTGAAAAGGATTAAGGGGGTATGGCATAAAACTTGAGAGAGTCTTCATGAACCACCAGTAGGATTTGGAAGCACGAATGAATATATGTGAAAAGAACGGAAATAAATCTTGAACGAACCACCGTAAGAATTCAAAAATGACTAATGAAAGAGAAAGAATCACCGGGAAGAATTAGAAAAACAAATATACTTGAGGGGATTTAGATGCAAAAGAACAAAGAGATCATGAGCTGATTAAAGAATACTTGAACAAAGCACCGGGATAAATAGAGAATGATAACTGGAATGATGGCCTTCGGTGAAAGAAACGGAAAAACAACTTCTAACATACTCCGGATGGGTAAGAAAAGAATATCTGACAAATGGAATAATCGAGAGGATAACATGAAGCTAGAACCACGAAACTTCGAGAGAATGAACAAGATTTAGAGGAAAAACTCTTCTTCGATCTACAAATGACGATGGGAAACACCACCAAAATTTGTTGAGACACTCCGGGGAAACGAAAGGCGAAGAGGTTGAGCCAACAATGAGAAGAATTTGAAAACAATCTTGGAGAAGGCATGTGACTGATGGGATCCATTCTTACATCACACTTTGAAAAGAATTTGAGAATAACTCCGGATAATTAGAAGAGTCAGGTAAGATCCTGGGAAAAGACCTGTGGGTTAGGGCCCACTGAAGATAAAAACACCGTTGGAAAGGGATGTTGATCAGATAGATGATGCACCGGAACAATAGAATTATTTGAATGATGTGACAACCTCGAATTAATTGGAATACAGACGAATCTCCTGAGATGTCTTCCGAACTCCGGAATGATTGAATGGCGAGAGGTAAACGAGCAAGGAGAACACTTGATCCAAGGAAAAAATGTGATCAACCCGAAAAACTTGACTTGAGTCCACCGGAGAAGAAAAGAGATGAAGAATGTCCACCGAGACGAGAATTCACTGGTTGAAATAATTGACGAAAGACTGAAGAGGCTCCGCACGGATGAAATTGATGGTCAAAACAGACCCCGAGAAGAAGAGGGTGGGAGGGCGGGAAAACAATGGCAACTTGGAAGGGGGAACCGACGAATATCTTGAAGAGAAAATACCGGTTGAAATCATTGAGGAAAGAAATCAAAGACTTCACACGAGTAAGATGGACACTCGATTACGGACTCCGGCTCCAAGAAGAAAAGGGGTGGGCGGGTGGGAAAAGAAAACAACTGAGGATTGAACTTGCAAAAATGGAGAGGGTTGAATCGTCTTGACGAGAAATGCACCGGATGAAAAGAGCTGAGAACCAACGAACGAAAAACTAACCGCGTGATCCTAAAGAAAATTTGAATGGGAAGAGAAGTAATTCAAAACACCTATGTCATGATTCCTCACTAGAGCGATGAAGGGGCTAAGGAGTAAAAAGGAATTCCTACTCTCCTATATAACTAGACTCCAAAAACAGTTTTCTTCTAGACTCAACAACGACCAAACTACACGATCAATCAAGGGGGATCCTATGGTCAGTCGAGGCTCTGATACCAACTTGTCACGCCCAATATGCGACCCTATCCAAAAGGAACTCAAAGGTCCCACCAAGGATAGACCCGCATATTGAAAGGATTTTGCAAGGTGGATATCATTACATCAATATTACATAATAGTCGGGGATACATACAAAAGGCATACAATGCCACACGAATACAACATCATCTTACATAAGATCACCATCCGACTATGGATGAAACACAAATAGAAACTCAAACGACATCCACCTTGCTAGCCCAGTCTGCCGACCCGGAACCTATCCCTTGATCGAAAAAGAAGCAAAAGAAGAACTCCAAAACAAGTAACATCGCTCTCGCGTCAAGATCATCGCAAAACTTGTACCTGCAACTGTTGTTGTAGTACTCTGTGAGCCACGAGGACTCAGCAATCCCATTAGCATGGGTATCAAGACTAGCAAAGCTTAAAGGGGTAAGGAAGGGGTAACATGGTGAGGTTGCAGCAGCGACTAAGCATGATATGGTGGCTAACATACGCAAATAAGAGCGAGAAGAGAGAAAACGGAACGGTCGTGAAGCTAGCAATGATCAAGGGGTGATCCTGAACTCCTACTTATGTCAATCATAACCCAAAACCGTGTTCACTTCCCGGACTCCACCGAAAAGAGACCATCACGGCTACACACGCGGTTGATGCATTTTAATTCGGATCTGGTGTCAAGTTATCTACAACCGGACATTAACAAATTCCCATCTGCCACATAACCGCGGGAACGGCTTTCGAAAGTTTATACCCTGCAGGGGTGTCCCAACTTAGCCCATGATAAGCTTCGCGATCAATGAAGGATATACCTTCTCCCAGGAAGATCCGATCAGTCTCGGAATCCCGGTTTACAAGACATTTCGACAATGGTAAAACAAGACCAGCAAAGCCGCCCGATGTGCCGACAAATCCTGATAGGAGCTGCACATATCTCGTTCTCAGGGCACACCAGATGAGCCAGACGTCGGGTTGGTATAGACCCTGGTTGCCCAGGGGGCGCTGGACATCGCTCAGGTTGGACTATACCTGGCCAAACCTCGGGCCGGGCCTAGCCAAGCCCGACACAAAAAACCCAGGCCCAGGCCCGGCCCGGCCCGGCCATCGGGCCTGTGTTTCTGGGCCCGAGCCCGGCCCGAACACCTAAAAGCCCGTCGGGCTTCGGGCCGGCCCGGCCCGGTCTTCGGGCTCAAAAACTAGGCCCGAGCCCGGCCCGGGGGTAGCGTCGGGCCGGGCCGGGCCGGGCTTTTTCGGGCCGGGTCAGGCCGGGCCGGCCGGGCCGGGCTTCCCATGGCCAGGACTAGGTTGGACCAACACTCGGAGGAGCACTGACCCGGGGGGGGGGGTAAATAAAGATGACCCTTGGGCTCCGGAAACCCAAGGGAAAAAGGGCTAGGTGAGGCAAATGGTAAAACCAATGTTGGGCCTTGTCGGAGGAGTTTTATTCAAAGCGAACTGTCAAGGGGTCCCATAAATCACCCAACAGCGCAAAGAACGCAAAATACGGGAACATAACACCGGTATGACGGAAACTAGGGCGGCAAGAGTGGAATAAAACACCAGGCATAAGGCCGAGCCTTCCACCCTTTACCAAGTATATAGATGCATTAATTAAATAAGAGATATTGTGATATCCCAACATAATCCTGTCCATCATGGGGCAATCTTCAACTTCACCTGCAACTAACAACGCTATAAGAGGGGCTGATCAAAGTGGTAACATAGCCAAACAATGGTTTGCTAGGAAGGGTGCAAAGGTTAGAGGCTGACATGGCAATTTGAGAGGCTTGAAGAACATGTGATAGGTAGCGCAACATAGCGATAGAACGAAGCAACTAGCATAACAATGATAGTAGTGAGATCCAGGGTAGCGGTCATATTGCCTAAAATCCCGCTAGGAAGAAGAACGAGTCCATGAAGGAGATGAAGCCACGAAGATGAACCAAGCGTAGGCGAACGAATCCTCACGATCGCAACGAAACCGGAACTATCGAGAAGAAGCACACAACATAGTAGACACACCACACATATACATGACATGATGCACAACCAAGCATGATGCAACACAAGACTACATGAAGCTACTCATGGCAAGAAATGATGCATACAGGAGCAACACATCAAAGCAAGTTTAAAGGAGGCCGGGAACAACATATAACAATTTCGGTAAGTCCTCATATGCAAATTTCGAAGTTGGTCCAGATCTGAACAAACATTAGGTTGAAGTTGTTAAAAAGCAAGTTAAAGAGCACCAAGAGGATCTACACGAAATTCTAGTCAAGTTACATATAAAGTTCATTTAATTCGGAGCTACGGCCTAGAAGATATGAGCAAAACAAGTTAAACATGGCATTGATGCTAAATGCATCCAAACATCAAGCAAACACCTCAAAACAAGGATGAAACATGATAATATGAAACTACATGCAATTCTAAGCAAGTTTCATATGGAGCACACTCAAAACGGAGCAACGGTTCAACATATACACTTTATACAAGTTTAAAGGGCATGCTGTCCAAAACAGCAACTAGGCATATTGCAAGCACCAAAACAATATGCTACAGCATCCTAAGAAGATAACAAAATGCATGTACATTAATTACAAGTAAATCATAACAAAACATGAACACCGAGCAACTCCAGAAACTACTAGAACATGCTCAAAATGACATGGCAAGATTGCAAATAATAAAAGTTTCAGACTTGGCAGAAAATAACATCAGGTTGCAATGTTTAGAGCTATCAAACAACATGTTACAGGATCTTAACATGGCAAAAAAAGGCATGGCACAAATTTAATAATTGCATAGAACAAAAGTCCCTTACTGACCATGAGCCAAAAGGGCACAGAAAATATGATGGCACCCATGTAAACATAGCAAGTGATATGACAGATTCAGACATGGCACGAACAACAATAAGTAGGCATATTGGTGAGATTATACCACTCACCACATAGCAATAAATGGCATGGAAATGCAACCAACAGTAATAATACATGTTTATGAAGCCAAGAATATGTTTATCAAGTTCATAGGGTGCATAGGGTGCATAGATCACTAGAAAACACATGGCAAAACTGAACCTCATGTTAACAGGCTGACAACAACATTATTTAGCAATTTGAGAGCAAGATTACAACAAGCTACAGCAGGCTATAAATTCAACCAGGGCATGGATGGATAGAGCATGACATGTATAACAAATCATCCTTAGTGAACATCTCCAGATTATGCATAGAATGACTTGTAGAAGCAGGTTTACATAGCAACATGATATAGCAGATTCAGCCTAGCAAAACAGCAACAAGTACCCAACTTCACAGGCTCGATGCACTCTGTAAAAGACTCACAAAAATACATGGATCGCACCTTTGTAAAGATGGAATGATGTAGTACAAAACACATGTATAGATCATGCTCATAGGATGCACACACAAAATGCAACAAAAATGACAAATCACCAAGTTATAATAGTTTCAACAGATTAACATCATATAGCACTCTTGCAACGATGATTAGGGCATCAATATGAAACAAACATGGCACAATGGAACAAAATGAATAGCATCTCCCAATGAACATTTTGATATATTACACGCACAAAACGGAGCAGTATGCTAGGAGATATGACAATTTGAACATGGCATGAAAATACTGTAGGGAATCGAGACTTAGTAGAAATATACCCCGCAAAAACGTGGACGGGACGGTGCGGGACGGAGGGATCCGGGACGGGGGCACGTGTTTGGTTGGTGGTGGTGGTGGTGGATCTCATCCATCCCAACTCCGGCGATGACGGCGGCGGTTCCGGCTAGGAGCTCCGGCGAGGAGGTCGGAGGAGGCGCGGGAGAAGGCCGGGGAGGTCGGGGGCTCCGGATCCGGCGGATCACGGCCGGATCCGAGCCCCGGAGGCGAGGCGACGGCTCGGGCGCCGGGGAGGACGCGGCTCTGGCAAGCTTGGCGCGGGGCGGCCGGAGCTCTGGACGGCGGGGCATGGCGGAGCGGGCGCGGGATGGTCGAGGGCGAGGCGGCGGAGGTGAGCGCCGGCGATGCCGAGATGCAGCGTGGCGGCGGAGGAGCGGGACGCCGGGCGACGGACGGCGGGGTCGGCGGCGCGGCGACCCGGGAGCGACGGCGGCGGTGCGGGCTTCGTCGGGCGGCGGTGGGCCCGATCTGGCCCCGGGAGGGCCCGATCTGGGCTCCCTTGGGCCGCGGTGGAGTGGGGAGGCGCTGGACACGTGGCGCGAGGGGAGAGGCTGCAGGCGGCGGCACGGGCATGTCCGGCGGCGGGCGGACACGTCCGGCGGCTGAGAGGGAGATAGGCTAGGGTTCGGAGTGGAATTGATCCGCGAATTTCGGGGGAGGGGTGTTTATATAGGTAGAGGGAGCTAGGAGAGTCCAAATGAGGAGCGGTTTTCGGCCACGCGATCGTGATCAAACGACCGAGAGCATGGAGGGGGTTTGGATGAGTTATTGGGCCACTTTGGAGGCGTGTTGGGATGCACACAAAAGAGGCTTTACGATACCTCGGTTAACCATTGGAGTATCAAACGGACTCCAAATGGCACGAAACTTGACAGGCGGTCTATCGGTGCTATACCAAGGCCGCTTGGCAAACCTCGGGCCATTCCGAGAAATTTTAACACCCGCTCACAACAAGAGACAAAAGGGGGACGCCGAAGGACATAGGAGTGTCGGATTGCAAAACGGACAATGGGGAAAATGCTCGGATGCGTGAGACGAACACGTATGCAAAAGGAGATGCACATGATGACATGGCAAAATGCAACACGCAAGAAAATGACATGGCAATGAAGGCGAATAACTGGAAGACACCTGGCACATCGAATCCGGGGCGTTACACCGCGTCCTTAAGTTGAAAGCATGCTTAGCATAGTTTTTCTACCGCTACTATTTCTTCATACTGCTAAGTTTTTGTTTCTTCGAAGAATTTGTTAAAAAATCTGACATTCACCCCTCTGGTTGACAATTCATTCTTTCACACTCATAGATTGTTTGAGTTAAAGTTGTTTTTACAATTTATCTAACATTTGAACATTCAATAACATTTCTGAATGTAGCTGTCACATCCCTAGCTTCTGGTGCTGCCTAGTGTTTGCATCATGTTTAAATTTTTGAACTTGAACTGGGGAAATTTGGAAGCCTCAAAACCCGAAATAAAAGAAGGGCAAAAACCCTAAAATCTCATTCATTGTTCCAAAATGCTCTTCTTAAATGTTTGATAATTTTGGCAAAGGGTTTTGGTCCCAACCAAAATATTGAACATTTTTAAGGACTTAATCTTGGGACTTTGAATTTAAATCATTAGTTATTTGAATTTGAATTATATGCATATAATTAGAATATAATTTCAAATACCCCTGAAATATTTTATGAGCTTTTGGAAAAGTCCATCTAGCAACATAAATTATTCAGAGGATATTTGGCACTTGTTTGGATTTGTTAAATTTGAAAAATACAGTGGCAAAGTATAAAAACAGAAACAGAAAAACAATAAAAGAACAGAAACTACCTGGCGCTTACCTGGCAGCCCAGCCGGCCCAGCTCCTATGCGGCCCAGCTCATCTGGGCCTCCCCTGTCGTCTTCCTCCCTGCCAGGAGGACGGGCACGCGCCCGGCGCGCGCGGCCACGCGCCCCGGCCACCTCCTCCCTGCCTGGCTGCCTCCTCCTCCCCCTGGACGTCTCCCGCAACGCCACGGAGATGCCGAACCCCCTCGACCTCTCTATCACTCTCCCCGTGGCCCTCCTCTCCTCTGCTTCCTCTCTCTCACTCGCCCGAACGCAGCCGTCGCCGCCGCTCGCTGCTGCCGTGACCACAGCCACTGCCTCGCCATGCCGTTGCGCCTAGAGGCTCCGCCTCAACCCCCTCGTCCTCTCCACCAAGCCACGAGGTCCCGGACGCGCTGCAACGCCGCCACCGTCGCCTTCTCCACCACCGGCCGCCGAGGATCTTCACCGTCGATTCGCCCCCGACAAGACATCCTCGAGCCCACTAACCCTCCCAACGGACTCGCGGTGAGCCCCGTCGTGTTTCCCCTCTCTCCATTCGCTCGCCCCCATGCTGTACCCGCCGTCTCACCGCAACCGGAGCTCGCTGCCACCGGCCATGTTGCCGTCGCGGCCATGGCTTGTTTCGGTCGCGTCCGAGCACAGTTTTGAGCTCGTGGGGCTCACAGGAAGCCCATGCGCAGCTCAGCTTGTCCAAAACCCCACCAAGGCCTCGCGCCCGTTACCACCCGAGCTCCGGCGCCGCCGCGAGCTCCGTTCCGGCAAGCCCCGGCGTTCCCGTAGCCTCCCACCTACCCCATCAGATGCGGGAGAGCCCGGGCTACGCCCCGGTGCCCTCAGCCGCCGCCTCCATCGCCTTTAGCGCAAGACCGGCGCGTTGCCGCCGCCATTTTGGTCGCCGGCGTCCAACTCCGGTGGCTGGTGACGTGGCGATGTCATTAAACGCTAATGACGCACTAACCAACCCCCTAGGCCACTGACTAATGGGCCCCACGCCCTAATTAACACAAATTACATCTTCTGTTTAATTTAACTAACCCCGGTGGGCCCACGCGTCAGTGTTGACTACGCTGACGTGGCCGTTGACTTGGTCCCACTTGTCAGTGAGCTAAGCAGCCCTGTGACACTGACGTGTGGCCCCCACACGTCAGGTTTGACCTGGACCCGCCCTGTTGACCTGATGACGTTAGGGTGATATCATGCTGACGCAGTAAATGTTTTCTGGAGTTTTAAATAAATCAGAAATGATTTATTTATTTCAGAAAATATCCAAAACTTCAAAAAATCATAGAAATTCAACCGTAACTCCAAATTAAATAAATTATATATGAAAAATTATCAGAAAAATTCAAGAAATCCATCTGTACCATTTTCATGCATGTTTGAACAATGTTTGTCCTCTGTTTTGGACAAAACAAATAAAGGGCATTTAAATAATCATATATGGAGTTGGAATTTGAATCTTGGGTTCAAACCAACTTCATTTAATATGGTTTAGTTGCATCAGCACAAATCACATCATATTGCCATGTCACATTCATGCATCATACTTTCGCATTGCATTGATTGTGTTCTTCCTTGTTTGCCGGTAATTGTCCCCTCTCGATAGACGTGTACCGGCGATGTGATCGATGACACCGATGAAGAGCTATATTATCTTCAGAAGTGCCAGGCAAGCAAAACCCCCTTGTTCATTCCGATACAATCCCACTCTCTCGCTCCTTATCTCTTTTACTGCATTAGGACAACACCGATTCAACTGTTACATGCTGCGGTAGTTGAACCCCTTTATCCTCTGCATGACCTGTCATTGCACAGTAAATAGATGAAACCCACTAGCATGAGTAGGAGTTGTTTGAGCCCTGATGTGCCTACTCATTCATGCTTGTTTGTCATGCCTGCTACTGCTTAGAGTTGAGTCAGGTCTGATTCATCGGGGATGAATCAGAGGTGTGTGAACATGTCCTACTGTGTGTGAGCTAAGTGGTGAACATGATTTGGTAAAGGTAGCGGTGAGAGGCCATGTAGGAGTACATGGTGGGTTGTCTCATTGAAGCCGTCCTTAGGAACTGAGCTCTGTGTTTGTGATCCATGATTCAGCTACTACCATACATTGGGCCCTGAAATATGACCCCGCTTGACTTCTTATTCACCCAAGTCCTCTGTCCAGGAGTTGCAAGTAGTTTCTGGTGTTTGTAGTATGCTGGAGGCCGTGCACAGCGCTGACCGGAGGGGTGGGCTGTGATGCGGTAGGCACGTGGCCGGGTATACCGGGCGCCCGTTTGGTGTCACGGAACCCTGTTCACATCGTTTGGGGCTGTGAGCGAAACTCCGGCCGGATCTCCTCATGGATGGAACCCGAATAGGCGATAAACCTGGACTAGAGACTTGAGTGATTAGGTAGGTCGTGGTCTACACCCACGTTGGCTCTCGCTTGAAGTCTGCCGAGCACATGTCATGTGCAGACGCTAAGTGGTGGAAACATGTATGAAGAAGTACACCCCTGCAGGGTTAACATCATCTATTCGAATAGCCGTGTCCGCGGTAAAGGACTTCTGGGTTGCTTATATCAGTTCATAGACAAGTGAAAGTGGATACTCTAAAATACGCAAGATAAGTGTGAGTGCTATGGATGGCGTTCTCGTAGGGAGACGGGAGCGGATCCATAGTGGTGTATTGATATGGTGAACATGTGGACTCGTGTGCGCCACCTCAAAAGAGTTACCTGCAGTCGTAGTCTAGGATAGCCACCGAGTCAAAGCTGGCTTGCTGCCGTTAAACCCCACCGTCCCCTTTGTTGATAATGATGCATATGTAGTTAGTTCTGATGTAAGTCTTGCTGGGTACATTTGTACTCACGTTGCTTAATTTATGTTTTTGCAGAGAGACTTCAGTCTCACTAGTAGTTCCACGTGGACTTCGACGTTTAGCTTGTTACCTCAGCTACGATCTTGTGCCCTCGGCAGGATCTGGTAGATAGTCAGGCTTCTCAGCCTTTTTCATTTATAGTTGTCTGTACTCAGACATGTTAAGCTTCCGCATGTGCTTTGACTTGTATGCTCTGATTGTTGGGTCATGAGACCCATGTTTGTAATATCCCGCTCCTCGGAGCCTAATGAATAAATACTTGAGTCGTAGAGTCATGTTGTGATGCCATGTTGTATTTGCACATATCGAGCATATTGTGTGTATGTTATTGAAATGCTTGGTATGTGTGGGATCTGGCTATCTAGTTGTTTATCCTTAGTAGCCTCTCTTACCGGGAAATGTCTCCTAGTGTTTCCACTGAGCCATGGTAGCTTGCTACTGCTCCGGAACACTTAGGCTGGCCGGCATGTGTCCTTCTTCGTTCCTGTGTCTGTCCCTTCGGGGAAATGTCACGCGATGAATACCGGAGTCCTGTTAGCCCGCTACAGCTCGGTTCACCGGAGTCCTGCTAGCCCAGTGCTACAGCCTGGATTCACTCGCTGATGACCGACACGTTCGATGCTGGGTCATGGATGCCTGTCCCTGTAAGTTAGTGCCACTTTGGGTTCACGACTAGCCATGTCAGCCCGGGTTCTTTGTCATATGGATGCTAGCGACACTATCATATACGTGAGCCAAAAGGCGCAAACGGTCCCGGGCCAGGTAAGGTGGCACCCGTGGGAATACCGTGCGTGAGGCCGCAAAGTGATATGATGTGTTACATGCTAGATCGGTGTGACTTAGGATCGGGGTCCTGACAGTAGCTATGGACCCATTGTGCCCCAGGTGTAGTGACACCAGGGGAAGGTGGATGAAGAACAATCACTTCTTCATTCTGCTTGGATAGGACTTTGGGAATAAGACAATATGTTTGCTTGCATGAATTGATGATTTCATAAACCCATAAAGCACACGCATATATGTTTCTCATTGCTTGTATCTGCGTTGGTAATTCCCCGAAAAGGAGAGGATGATGCAGCACAACAACGGTAAGTATTTCCCTCAGTTATGGAACCAAGGTTATCAATCTAGTAGGAGAACCATGCAACATTATGTAAACAACACATGCACACAAACCACAAAAACTTGCAACCGACGTGTAAGAGGGGTTGTCAATCCCTCCTCGGTATTGAGATAGATTAAATTGTATGAGATTGGATAAATAGATCTAGCAAAAACACAAATAAAATAAATAAAGGAAAAGTGCAGCAAGGTATTTTGGATTTTTGAAATAATAGATCTAAAAACAATATGATAGGAAATAGATCCAGGGGGCGTAGATTTCACTAGAGGCTTCTCTCAAGAAAATAGCATACGGTGGGTAAACAAATTACTGTTGGGCAATTGATAGAAGAGAAAATAATTATGACGATATCCAAGGCAATGATCATGTATATAGGCATCACGTCCAATATTAGTAGACTGACTCCTGCCTGCATCTACTACTATTATTCCAAACATCGACCGCTATCTAGCATGCATCTAGAGTATTAAAGTTCATGGAAAAAATGGAGTAATGCAACAAGAATGATGGCATGATTTAGACAAGATCTATTCATGTAGGAATAGACCCCATCTTTTTATCCTTAATGGCAACGATACATGCGTCTCATGTCTCCTTCTATCACTGAGATTGAGCATGGCATTGAACCCATCACAAAGCACCTCTTCCCATGGAAAGAAAAATCAATCTAGTTGGCTAGGCCAAACCAAACCAAAGTTTCGAAGAAGAAATGCAAGGCTATAAAAATATTATGACCCACAAGTATAGGGGGTCAATCATAGTCCTTTCAATAAGTAAGAGTGTTGAACCCAATGAAGAGAAGAAGGAAATAACAAGTGGTTTTCAGCAAGGTATTCTCTTCAAGCACTGAAATTATAAGTGACGAGTAGTTTGATAGCAAGATAATTTGTAAAGAGCCAGTAACGGTAACGGTAAGTAATATGCAACAAGGTAGTCCAATCCTCTTCTGGCAAAGGACAGGTCAAAACAGTCTCTTATAATAAGCAAGTGTTCTTGATGGTACACGGGAATTTCATCTAGTCACATTCATCATGTTGGTTTGATTCGTGTTCGCTACTTCGATAATTTGATATGTGGGTGGACCGGTGCTTAGGTATTGTTCTTACTTGAAAAAACCTCCTACTTATGATTAACCCCCTCGCAAGCATCCACAACTATGAGAAAAGTATTAAGATAAAATCTAACCATATCATTAAAATGGATCCAAATCAGCCCCTTATGAAGTAGCGCATAAACTAGGGTTTAAGCTTCTGTCACTCTAGAAACCCATCATCTAATAACTACTCCACAATGCATTCCCTAAGGTAATAACGTGACGTGTCATGTAGTCGACGTTGACATGACACCACTAAGAGAAGCACAACATACATATCATCCAAATATAGAACACATATCAAGTTCACATGATTACTTGCAATAAGATTTCTCCCATGACCTCAAGAACAAAAGTAACTACTCACAAATGATAATCATGCTCAAGATCAGAGGGGTATTAAATAGCATAATGGATCTGAACATATAATCTTCCACCAAATAAACCATATAGTAATCAACTAAAAGATGTAATCAACACTACTAGTCACCCACAAGTACCAATCTAAGGTTCCGGTACAAAGATTGAACACAAGAGATGAACTAGGGTTTGAGATGAGATGGTGTTGTCAAAGAGGTTGATGGAGATTGCCCTCCCCAAGATGGGAGAGTTGTTGGTGATGATGACGACGATGATTTCCCCCTCCGGGAGGGTAGTTCCCCCAACGGAATCACTCCGCAGGAGGGCAAAAGTGCTTGTGCCCAAGTTCTGCCTCAAGAAGGCAGTGCTTCAACCTGAAAGGCCCATCCTTATTTTTTTTCTAGGTCAAAATGACTTATATACCAGAAGATGGGCACCGGAGGTGGGCCGAGGAGGGCACAACCCACCAGGGTGCGCCTGGGGGCCATCGTGTGCCTAGGTGGGTTGTGCCCACCTGGTGGGCCCCCTCTAGAAATTATTTACTCCAATAATTCTTAAATATTCCATGAAAAATCTCTGTGAAGTTTCAGCTCATTTAGAGATGTGCAGAATAGGTAACTCTGACGTAGCTTTTTTAGGTCCAGAATTCTAGCTGCCCGCATTCTCCCTCTTTGTGTAAACCTTGCATATTATGAGAGAAAAGGCATTAGAATTACTCCGTAAAGCATTATTATGCATAAAAACATTATAAATAATAGTAGGAAAACATGATGCAAAATGGACATATCAACTCCGCCAAGCTTAGACCTCGCTTGTCCTAAAGCAAAAATCAAAATCGAAAAACATGTCCACATGCTTAGAGAGAGAGAGAGAGGTGTCGATAGAAATAAAATATAGACATAGAAGCATCATGTATATTATTGTAATAGCAACAAACTTTATTACAGAAATTTTATCACATAACTTTTATAATAAACTTCTCATGAACAAGTAACAATTCATCACAACATCGAAGTGTAAAGCATAATCTCTATTGATAACCAACAAACTATGTTCTCGGTCAACTTTGCAACTACAATTCATCATCTTTTCAGGAAGGGTCACGTATCGGAGCCTTTTGGCAAGTCCACATACTCAACCATCATATAATCTTCTATGATTGCTAACTTTCACCGCATACACATGAGAAAAAAGGTTCAACCAGATACATAGGAAGATAGGGGCTTATAATTTTGCCTCCCAACTTATTCACCTCAAGGGTGATGTCAACAATAATAACTCATGCCCACCCATATTCAACTGGATATATGTGCCTAGATCTTTCCGCACCACATGATGCTTGCAAAAGAGAAAATAAAAAGGAAAAGGGAAGAATACTTGGACTCTTGCATAAAAGTAAATACATAAAATTAAAATATAGGCCCTTCGTAGAGGGAAGCAGAGGTTGCAATGAGCTTTTTGGTTGTACGCTCAATCTCTTAATGCAAAAGAACGTCACGTTATATTGCCCCTTGTGATAGCAACCTTTATTATGCAGTCTGTCGCCTTTATTATTTTGCCATCACATGTTCATACAACACTCAATTTTCTCTTACACTAAATGATCTAACAACTTTAGAAGCGATTTTTATTACCTTTTTGCACCGATGACAACTTACTTGAAGGATCTTACTCAATCCATGGGTAGGTATGGTGGATTCTCAAAACAAGATTTGGGTTTAAGGGTTTTTGGATGCACAAGTAGTATATCTACTTAGTGAGGAATTTTTGGCTAGCAAAGATAGGGAGCAAGCACCACATGTTAAAGGATCTATGACAATATGACCTCTATGTGAATATGAAAAAACATAAATTGTTACATTGTCTTCCTTGTCCAATGTCAACAATTTTGGCACATAATATTTTGATGGGGGCTCACAATCATAAAAGATGTCCAAGATAGTACATTTACATGTGAATCTTCTCTTCCCTTTATTAATTATGTCATGAATTGCATCATTGACCAATACTATGTTTGTAAATCTCCAATAAATTTTACTAAAACTCTTCCTTATGTGATGTCATTACTTACCATAAGATTAGTATATGATCTTTTCCATTTATTTCCTTTCTTTTTATTGGAACATGAAAGTAAAGAAAGCAAAACTCAAACTAAACTTTATTATATATCTCGCACACGATTACATCAAAAGATAGATCACTAAGCAAATACTCGAAAAGAAAAGATCAAACTAAAACTTTTATTCAACTAAATCAAAAGATAACTAAGGATCGAACTAAAATAGATAAAGGCAAAGATAGTGGTGGTGATACGATATCGGGACACCTCCCCCAAGCTTGGCACAAGCCAAGGGGAGTGTCCATACCTGATACACAAGTCTCCTTTGGTGATAAAGAAGTTGGTGGTGATGAGGTAGTAGCGATCTTGTCCTTCCTCCTCAGCATACGCTTGAGGACGGAATTCTCCTCCTTCAAGTCATTGATCTCCTGCTCCAACATCAATATCTTTCTGTATAATTCTTGCTTATTTTCCTCTAAGAGACGAAAAGGGATAAACTTGATCTTAGGTTTCTTTTCTTTATTGGGGAGACTCAACTTATTGAATTCCTCGGCTGGGGTAATGGAACTTCATCTTGATCTAAGCTTGCCTTTTCCTTCCTTTTAGGATCATAGTCTTCTTCCTCCTCCGTAGTCCAAACATAATGTTCCGCATCTTCGTAAACCTAGGGGTTTGCAATATAATCAACAACGTAGCTCTCACCCTCTGAGTCTTGAGATGACATATTTTCTGAGTCTTGAGATGGTCAAATAGGTACGGGGGGTATATAAAGATTTTTTTATCTTGGGAAACAAGCAAACATGAGAAAACGGAGTCCGGAAGGTACCCGAGGTGGGCACAACCCACATGGGCGCGTCTGGTAAGCCAGGCATGCCCTGGTGTCGCCCTGGTGTCTTGTGCCCACCAGGGTTACCTTCTTGGTTGTTTATTATTTTCCTAATTTTTAATATATTCTGAATCTGACAGAAAATATTTTGCGGATTTTTCATGGTCCGTTTACTTACCGTATCACATACCTCCTCTTTTTTGGTTATTCTGGAGTGTTTCAGAAGGTTTCTTTTATGTGTTCTTCTGGTGTCATAATTTGGATAATATTTCTTTCAACATTAATGGGCATACCTGAGATATATTGTTTTATTCTTTGCCTGTTGACAACCTTAGGGTTAGTACCTTCGACATTATTTATTTTAATAGCTCCATAACGATAAACCTCCTTGATGATATATGGTCCTTCCCTTTTAAAGAGAAGCTTTCCTGCAAAGAATCTGAAACGAGAGTTGTACAAAAGAACATATTCACCAACTTTAAATTCCGTCTTTTGGATTCTTTTGTCATGCCATCTTTTAAACTTTTCTTTAAATAGCTTGGCATTTTCGTAGGCTTGGGTTCTCCATTCATCCAATGAGCTAATATCAAATAACCTCTTTTCATCGGCAAGTTTGAAATCATAGTTGAGTTCTTTAATTGCCAAATATGCTTTATGTTCTAACTCAAGAGGCAAATGACAAGCTTTTCCATAAACCATTTTATAAGGAGACATACCCATAGGATTTTTATATGCTGTTCTATAGGCCCAAAGTGCATCATCCAATTTCTTAGACCAATTCTTTCGGGACCTATTAGCAATTTTTTGTAATATTAGCTTTATTTCTCTATTGCTAAGTTCAACTTGACCACTTGATTGAGGATGATAGGGTGATGCAATTCTATGGTTAACATCATACTTAGCAAGCATTTTATGAAAATTACCATGAATAAAGTGTGAACCACCATCAATCATTTAATATCTAGGGACTCCAAACCTTGGAAAAAATAACTTATTTAAGCATTTTAATGGAAGTGTTGTGATTAGCACTACTAGTTGGAATAGCTTCTAGCCATTTAGTAACATAATCAACCACAACCAAAATATGTGTATACCAATTAGAGGAAGGAAAAGGTCCCATATAATCAAAAAACCCAAACATCAAATGGCTCAACAATAATTGAATAATTCATAGGCATTTCTTGACCCTTACCGATATTACCAATTCTTTGGCATTCATCACAAGATAAAACAAACTTACGGGCATCCTTGAAGAGTGTAGGCCAATAAAAACCGGATTGCAATACCTTGTGAGCAGTTCTATCTCCCGCATGATGCCCTCCATAAGTTTCGTAGTGTCATTTCTGTAGGATTTGTCCATGTTCATGCTCAGGTACACAACTCTAATAACACCATCTACTCCTTTATAAAGATGTGGGTCATTCGAAAAGTAATGTCTTAAATCATAGAAGAATTTTTTTCTTTTGTTGGTATGTGAAGCTAGGTGGTATATATTTAGCAACAATATAATTAGCATAGTTAGCATACCAAGGAGTGTTATGGGAAACAATTATTGCAGCTAACTACTCATCAGGAAAGCTATCATTAATAGGTTGTGGTCATCAAGAATATTCTCTAACCTAGATAAGTTATCAACTACAGGGTTCTCAGCTCCTTTCCTATCAGTAATATGTGAATCGAATTATTGTAGCGGGAGAACCCACCTAATGAGTCTAGGTTTAGCATATTTCTTTTCCATAAGATATTTAAGCATGATCGGTGTGAACAGTAACTTTAGAATTAACAATGTAAGATCTGAATTTATCACAAGCAAACACAACTGTTATAAATTCTTTTTCAGTAGTAGCATAATTTCTTTGGGCACTGCCTAGAGTTTTGCTAGCATAATGAATTACATTTTGTTTCTTATCAACTCTTTGTCCTAAAATAGCACCAATAGCATAATCACTAGTATCACAGATTATTTTAAAAGGCAAGTTCCAATCAGGTGGTTGAACAATAGGTGTAGAAATTAAGGCTTTCTTAAGAGTTTCAAAGGCTTCTACACAATCATCATAAAAACGAATGGAACATCCTTTTGTAAAAGATTTATAAGAGGCCTAGAAATTTTAGAGAAGTCTTTAATAAATCTCCTATAGAAACCAGCATGACCGAGAAAACTACGAATACCTTTAATATCTCTAGGACATGGCATTTTCTCAATTGCATCAACTTTAGATTTATCCACCCTAATACCTCTTTGAGAAATTTTATGCCCCAAGATAATACCTTCATTAACCATAAAGTGGCACTTCTCCCAATTCAAGACAAGGTTGGTTTGCTCACATCTATGCAAAACTCGATCAAGGTTGCTTAAGCAATCATCAAAACAAGTTCCCTAAACGGGAAAGTCATCCATGAAAACCTCAACAATGTTTTCACAAAAACCAGAGAATATAGCAGTCATGCATCGTTGAAAGGTAGAAGGTGCATTGCATAAACCAAAAGGCATACATCTATAAGCATAAGTTTCGAAAGGGAAAGTAAGGTGGTTTCCTCTTGATTAGGTTGTGAAACAGGTATTTGAGAAAAACCAGAATATCCATCGAGAAAACAAAAGTGTGTGTGCTCAGATACTCTTTCTAGCATTTGATCAAGAAAAGGCAAAGGGTAATGATCTTTTCTAGTTTCTTTAATTAATTTTCTAAAATCAATTACCATTCTATAGCCAGCAACAATTGTCTGTGGAATATGTTCATTCTTATCATTAGGAACAACAGTAATATCTCCCTTCTTAAGGACACAATGAACGGGACTTACCCATCTACTATCAACTATGGGATAAATTATACCTGCCTCCAGAAGCTTTAATATTTCAGTTCTTACCACTTCTTTCATCTTAGGATTTAAACGTCGTTGATGATCAACAACGGGTTTAGCATCAGGTTCCATATTAATCTTGTGCTAACAGAGAGTGGGACTAATGCCCTTAAGGTCATCACGAGTATATCCAATAGCAGCTCTGTGCTTCTTCAAAATTTTCAATAATCTTTGTTATTCCTGTTTTGAAAGGTTAGCACTAATAATAAAAGGATGTATCTTTTTCTCATCAAGATAAGCATATTTCGAAGTGTCTAGAAATTGTTTTATTTCAAACACGGGATCGCCTTTAGGTGGATGTGGACCTCCTAGAGTTTCAATAGGCAAATTGTGTTTAAGTAGAGGTCATTGTTCAAAGAAGATTCTATCTATTTCATTCCTTTCATGCATATGCATATTGTTTTCATGGTCTAGCAAATATTGTTCTAGTGGATCAGTAGGAGCCACGACAATAGAAGAAATACCAACTATTCATCCTTAATAGGCAATTCTTTCTTATGATGTTTTCGATTGAACTTAGAAAAAAATAAACTCATGAGATTCATCACCAAAACTAACACTGACAATTTGTTTCTCACAATATATTTTAGCATTATCGATGTTCAAGAAAGGTCTACCAAAGATAATGGGACAAAAGTCATCTTGTGGGGAACCTATAACTAGAAAATCAGTAGGATATTTTGTTTTCTCACACAAGACTTCAACATCTCTAACGATCCCAAGTGGTGTGATGGTGTCTCTATTAGCAAGCTTAATAGTAACATCTATGTCTTCTATTTTAGCGGGTGCTATGTCATTCATAATTTCTTGATATAAGGTAAAACGAATAGCACTTATGCTAGCACATAAAACACATAAGCCGTGCTAACAGTGATCTCCTATTTTGACTGAGACAACATGCATGCCAACAACAGGTCTATGTTTATCTTTTTCACCTGGTTTACCAATTCTAGCAGCTTCATCATAGAAGTAAATAACATGCCCATCAATATTTTGTACCAAGAGATCTTTAACCATAGCAACACTAGTTTCTACTCTGATTTGTTCAGCATTATTAGGTGCCCTAATGTTACTTTTATTGACCACGGATGAAACCTTAGCATGTTCCTTTATCCTAAAAGGAAAAGGTGGGTTTTCAATATAAGAAGTAGCTACAACTGGATCAACATTATAAATAGTAGTTTCTTCTTTGGCTATTACCGATTCTTTAATTTCTTCTTTGATAGGTGGGTGATATTTAAACCACTTCTCCTTAGGGAGATCAACATGTGTAGCAAATGATTCACAAAAAGAAGCTACTATCTCCGAGTCAAGTCAATATTTAGTGCAAAACTTTTGAAAAGCATTGATATTCACAAAAGATTTAACAAAATCCATCTCAAGCTTAATACCCAACTCTTTACCTTTGTCGAGTTCCCAATTTTCGGAGTTGCGTTTAATTCTTTCTGAAAGATCCCACCAGAATTCAATAGTCTTCTTCATAAAAGAACCAGTACAAGAAGTATCAAGCATGAATCGATCATAATAAGAAAGCCGAGCATAAAAATTCTGAATGATAATTTCTCTTGAGAGCTCATGATTTGGGCATGAATATAACATGACTTAAGCCTCCCCCAAGCTAGAGTGATACTTTCTCCTTCACGAGGCAGAAAATTATGTACGTAATTCCAATCACGATGAACTAGATGCACAGGATAATTTTTTGGTGAAATTCTAATTTCAATCGATTCCATTTCCAAGATCCAATATCAGCACATAGACTATACCATGCCAATGCTTTTTCCCTTCAAATATAAAGGGAAAACCTTCTTCTTAGCTTCATCTCTGGGCAAACCTGCAAGCTTAAATAATCCACAAATTTCAGCCACATATATCAAGTGCATATCAGGATGTTGGTTTGATCTCCTGCATAAGGATTAGCTAGCAATTATTCTATCATGCCCGAAGGAATTTCAGAGCCAATATTTTCAGTAGGTGCGGTAGGTTGAGGGGAAAATTGTGGTTCCGATCGAGGTGAAGATACCTCGAACAAACCCCTCAAATGATTGTTCTCCATAGTAACAAGTGACAATAAATTTCAGCATGTAGTAATAATTTTTCCTTACCGATTTCCACTTACCAAGAGCAATTCACTCCTCGGAAACTGCGCCAGAAAAGAGCCTTGATGACCCACAAGTATAGGGGATCAATCGTAGTCCTTTCGATAAGTAAGAGCATCTAACCCAACGAGGAGCAGAAGGAAATGACAAGTGGTTTTAATTTGTAACGAGCATGCAACGGTAACAGTAAGTAATATGCAGCAAGGTAGCCCAATCCTTTTGTGTCAAAGGACAGGCCAAAACGGTCTCTTATAATAAGCAAAGCATTCTTGAGGGTACACGGGAATTTCATCAAGTCACTTTCATCATGTTGGTTTGATTCGTGTTCACTACTTTGATAATTTGATATGTGGGTGGACCGGTGCTTAGGTGTTGTTCTTACTTGAACAAGCCTCCTACTTATGATTAACCCCCTTGTAAGCATCCGCAACTACGATAAAAGTATTAAGATAAAATCTAACCATAGCATTAAACTTTTGAATCCAAATCAGCCCCTTACGAAGTAGCGCATAAACTAGGGTTTAAGCTTCTGTCACTCTAGCAACCCATCATCTAATAACTACTCCACAACGCATTCCCTTAGGCCCTAATAAGGTGAAGTTTCATGTAGTCGACATTCACATGACACCACTAAGGGAATCACAATATACATATCATCAAAATATCGAACACATGTCAAGTTCACATGATTACTTGCAACAAGATTTCTCCCGTGACCTCAAGAACAAAAGTAACTACTCACAAATGATAATCATGCCCAAGATCAGAGGGGTATTAAATAGCATCATGGATCTGAACATATAATCTTCCACCAAATAAGCCATATAGTAATCAACTACAAGATGTAATCAACACTACTAGTCACCCACAAGTACGAATCTAATGTTCCGGTACAAAGATTGAACACAAGAGGTGAACTAGGTTTTGAGATGAGATGGTGCTATCGAAGATGTTGATGGAGATTCCCCCCCCCCCCAAGGTGGAAGAGTTGCTGGTGATGATGATGACAATGATTGCCCTCTCTAGGAGGGAAGTTCCCCCAGCGGAATCGCTCCATCAGAGGGCAAAAGTACTCCTGCCAACGTTCTGCCTCGAGACAGCGACGCTTCATCCTGGAAGTCCTCTCCTTATTTTTTCTAGGTCAAAATGACTTATAAACCAGAAGATGGGCACCGGAGGTGGGCCGAGGAGGGCACAACCCACCAGGGCATGCCTGGGGGCCCTAGAGCGCCCAAGTGGGTTGTGCCCACCTGGTGGGTCCCCTGTAGTAATTATTTGCTCCAATAATTCTTAAATATTCCCTAAAAAATCTCCATGAACTTTCGGCTCATTTGGAGATGTGCATAATAGGTAACTTTGACGTAACTTTTTCAGGTCCGGAATTCCAGCTGCCGTCATTCTCCCTCTTTGTGTAAACCTTGCATATTATGAGGGAAAAGGCATTAGAATTACTCCATAAAGCATTATTATGCATAAAAACATTATAAATAACAGTAGAAAAACATGATTCAAAATGGATGTATCACAATTATGCACAAGAGAGTTCAACAAAGACTCAAATAATATTCATAGATAGAACTGATCATAAACTCGCAATTCATCAGATCCCAACAAACACACCGCCAAAAGTAATTACATAAAATAGATCTCCAAGAACATCGAGGAGAACACTGTATTGAAGATCAAAAAGAGAGAAAATGTCATCTAGCTACTTCCTATGGACCATCGAGGAGAACATCGATGGTGAACTACTCACGCATCATCGGAGGGGAAAGGGTGATGATGAAGAACCCCTTCATGATCGTTGATCCCTCCAGCAGAGTGACGGAGAAGGCCTCTAGACTAGATCTCATGGTTCTGGAACTTGCGGTGACTAGAATTGTGTTTCATCGACTCCCCTAGGGTTTCTGGAATATTAGAGTATTTATAGAGCTGAGAGGCGGTGGAGGTGGGTTCCTGTGGGCCCCACTACCCAGCAGGGCATGCATGGGTGCCCTGGCGTGCCCTGGTGCCTAGATGGCCCCATAGGGCCCTTCTGGTACACAACTTGGGCCTCCTGGGTGTCTACATGGTAGAAAAAAATCTCCAAAATGTTTCGCTGCATTTGGACTTCGCATGGTATGGATATTCTGCGGAGTAAATAAAAGCAAAAAATAGCTACTTGCACTCGGCACTATGTCAATAGGTTAGTCCAAAAAAATGTTATAAAGTTGCTAGTAAATGTGTATAAAATATCCAAGAATGATACTTTAATAGCATGGAACAAAAAAAATTATAGATACGTTGGACACGTATCAGCATCCCCAAGCTTAGTTCCTGCTCGTCCTCTAGTAGGTAAATGATAAAAATAGAATATTTGATGTGGAATGCTACCCATCATATTTATCACATATTCTTTTCTTTTGTATCATGGACATTTGGACTTTAGATGATTCAAAGCAATAGTTTATAATTTGACATGAAGACTTCAATACTCAAGCATATTAACAAGCAACCATGTTTTTCAAAATATCAACACTAAAGAAAGCTATCCCTAGCCCATTATGCTCAATCATTGATCCATTCACGAAACACACTCAAATATTAGCTACATCCAATGCTCAAGCATGATAATAGTGCTCCCTAGTTGGTGCTTTATAAGAGAAAATGGAGACTCAATAAAAATAAAAATTGCATAAAAGTAAATAGATAGGACCTTCATAGAGGGAAGCAGAGATTTGTAGAGGTGCCAAAGCTCAAAGCTTTAATTGTGAGATAAAATTGTTTTGAGAGGCATGCTTTTCCCGTCAACAAAAATGACCGAGAATTCCCAATACTTTCCATGCTAGATACATCATAGGCGGTTCCCAAACTTAACATAAAGTTTATTCCTTTTTCCACCATTCTTTCACAATCCATGGCTAGCCGTATCCACGGGTGCCTTCCATACCAACACTTTCCAAGGAATTTAATATTGACAATGAAAAGTAAATTTCTTTTTCAATTCAGGACGGGGCATCCCTATTACCGGCCACACTTTCGTGCAATGACAAGTGAATAAACACTGATCTTCAGAATAACACATCAAGCACGGAAAAATACTGGCCACCCCTTGCCGCATCATGAGCGGTACAGGCACACAAAAAGCAAATTCATTTTGAAAATTAGAGTTGCCACATGCAAATTTACTTGGAATGGCATGGAAATACCGCATATACGTAGGTATGGTGGACTCATTTGGCACAACTTGGTTTAGGTGTTAGAAGGCAAAGCAGTATTCCTGCTTAGTACAAAGGAAGGATAGCAAATAGATTGAAAAGCAACCAACCAAGAAACAAAAATGACCATAAGTGAGCATTAAACAAAACTAACACCGAATATGAAGGAAATATGCCCTAGAGGCAATAATAAAGTTATTATTTATTTCCTTATATCATGATAAATGTTTATTATTCATGCTAGAATTGTATTAACCGGAAACATGATACATGTGTGAATACATAGACAAACTTAATGTCACTAGTATGCCTCTACTTGACTAGCTCATTAATCAAAGATGGTTATGTTTCCTAACCATAGACATGAGTTGTCATTCGATTGACATGACCCATTCCGTTAGCTTAGCACTTGATCGTTTAGTATGTTGCTATTGCTTTCTTCATGACTTATACATGTTCCTACAACTATGAGATTATGCAACTCCCGTTTACCGGAGGAACTTTGTGTGCTACCAAACGTCACAAGTAACTGGGTGATTATAAAGGAGCTCTACAGGTGTCTCCAAAGGTAGATGTTGAGTTGGCGTATTTCGAGATTAGGTTTTGTCACTCCGATTGTCAGAGAGGTATCTCTGGGCCCTCTCGGTAATGCACATCACTATAAGCCTTGCAAGCAATGTAACTAATGAGTTAGTTACGGAAACATGCATTACATAAAGAGTAAAGAGACTTGCCGGTAACGAGATTGAACTAGGTATTGAGATACCGACGATCGAATCTCGGGCAAGTAACATACCGATGACAAAGGGAACAACATATGTTGTTATGTGGTTGGACCGATAAAGATCTTCGTAGAATATGTAGGAGCCAATATGAGCATCCAGGTTCCGCTATTGTTTATTGACCGGAAACGTGTCTCGGTCATGTCTAGAGAGTTCTCGAACCCGTAGGGTCCGCACGCTTAAGGTTTCGATGACAGTTATATTATGAGTTTATGAGTTTTGATGTACTGAAGGTTGTTTGGAGTCCTGGATGTGATTACAGACATGATGAGGAGTCTCGAAATGGTCAAGACATGAAGATTGATATATCGGAAGCATATATTTGGATGTCGGAAGTGTTCCGGGGATTTTACCAGAGTATCGGGGGGTTATCGGAACCCCCCGGGGGCTTGGGCCTTAGTGGAAATAGAGGGCAGCAAGGGGAGTGTGGGGCGCGCCCCCCAAGGCCCAAAACGAATTGGTTTAGGGCAAGGGGGCCGGCACCCCTCTTTCCTTCTCCTCCTCCCCCTTTCCTTCCCCCTTCTCCTAGTCCAACAAGGAAGGAGGGAGTCCTACTCCCGATGGGAGTAGGACTCCCCATGGCGCGCCCCCTCCTAGGCCGACCGCCCCTCCCCCCTTGCTCCTTTATATACGGGGCAGGGGGCACCTCTAGACACAACAATTGATCTCTTGATCTCTTAGCCGTGTGCGGTGCCCCCCTCCACCATAGTCCTCCTCGATAATATTGTAGCAGTGCTTAGGCGAAGCCCTGCGACAGTAGAACATCAAGATTATCACCATGACGTCATGCTGACGGAACTCTCCCTAGACACTCGGCTGGATTGGAGTTCGAGGGACATCATCGAGCTGAACGTGTGCTAGAACTCGGAGGTGCCGTAGTTTCGGTGCTTGATCGGTCGTGCCGTGAAGACGTACGACTACATCAACCACGTTGTTCCAACGCTTCCGCTTTCGGTCTAGGAGGGTGCGTGGACAACACTCTCCCCTCTCGTTGCTATGCATCACCATGATCTTGCGTGTGCGTAGGATTTTTTTTTGAAATTACTACGTTCCCCAACAGTGGCATCTGAGCCTGGTTTTATGCGTAGATGTTATATGCACGAGTAGATCACAAGTGAGTTGTGAGCGATACAAGTCATATTGCTTACCAACATGTAATACTTTGGTTCGGCGGTATTGTTGGATGAAGCGGCCCGGACCGACATTACGCTTACGCTTATGCGAGACTGGTTCTACCGACGTGCTTTGCACACAGGTGGCTGGCGGGTTTCAGTTTCTCCAACTTTAGTTGAACCGAGTGTGGCTACGCCCGGTCCTTGCAAAGTTTAAAACAACACTAACTTGACGAACTATCGTTGTGGTTTTGATGCGTAGGTAAGAACGGTTCTTGCTCAGCTCGTAGCAGCCACGTAAAATTTGCAACAACAAAGTAGAGGACGTCTAACTTGTTTTTTGCAGGGCATGTTGTGATGTGATATGGTCAAGACATGATGCTATATTTTATTGTATGAGATGATCAAGTTTTGTAACCGAGTTATCGGCAACTGGCAGGAGCCATATGGTTGTCGCTTTATTGTATGAAATGCAAGCGCCCTGTAATTGCTTTACTTTATCACTAAGCGGTAGCGATAGTTGTAGAAGCAATAGATGGCGAAACGACAACGATGCTACGATGGAGATCAAGGTGTCGTGCCGGTTACGATGGTGATCAAGACGGTGCTTCGGAGATGGAGATCACAAGCACAAGATGATGATGGCCGTATCATATCACTTATATTGATTGCATGTGATGCTTATCCTTTATGCATCTTATCTTGCTTTGATTGATGGTAGAATTTTAAGATGATTTCTCACTAATTATCAAGAAGTGTTCTCCCTGAGTATGCACCATTGCGAAAGTTCTTCGTGCTGAGACACCACATGATGATCGTGTGTGATAGGCTCTACGTTCAAATACAACGGGTGCAAAATAGTTGCACATGCGGAATACTCAGGTTAAACTTGACGAGCCGAGCATATACAGATATGGCCTCGGAACACGGAGACCGAAAGGTCGAACGTGAATCATATAGTAGATATGATCAACATAGTGATGTTCACCATTGAAAACTACTCCATCTCACGTGATGATCGGACATGGTTTAGTTGATTTGGATCACGTGATCACTTAGATGACTAGAGAGATGTTTGTCTAAGTGGGAGTTCTTTAGTATTATGATTAATAGAACTTAAATTTATCATGAACTTAGTACCTGATAGTATTTTGCTTGACTATGTTTGTTGTAGATAGATGGCTCGTGCTGTTGTTCCGTTGAATTTTAATGCGTTCCTTGAGAAATCTAAGTTGGAAGATGATGGTAGCAATTACACGGACTGGGTCCATAACTTGAGGATTATCCTCATTGCTGCACAGAAAAATTACGTCCTGGAAGCACCGCTGGGTGCCAGGCCTGCTGCAGATGCAACTGATGACATTAAGAATGTTTGGCAGAGCAAAGCTGATGACTACTCGATAGTTCAGTGTGCCATGCTTTACGGCTTAGAACCGGGACTTCAACGAAGTTTTGAACGTCATGGAGCATATGAGATGTTCCAGGAGTTGAAGTTAATATTTCAAGCAAATGCCCGGAATGAGAGATATGAAGTCTCCAATAAGTTCTATAGTTGCATGATGGAAGAGAATAGTTCTGTCAGTGAACATATACACAAAATGTCTAGGTATAACAATCACTTAATTCAACTGGGAGTTAATCTTCCTGATGATAGTGTCATTGACAGAATTCTTCAATCACTGCCACCAAGCTACAAGAGCTTCATGATGAACTATAATATGCAAGGGATGGACAAGACTATTCCCGAGCTCTTCGCCATGCTAAAGGCTGCGGAGGTAGAAATCAAGAAGGAGCATCAAGTGTTGATGGTCAATAAGACCACCAGTTTCAAGAAAAAGGGTAAAGGGAAGAAGAAGGGGAACTTCAAGAAGAACAACAAACAAGTTGCTTCTCAAGAGAAGAAACCCAAATCTGGACCTAAGCCTGAGACTGAGTGCTTCTATTGCAAGCAGACTAGTCACTGGAAGCGGAACTGCCACAAGTATTTGGCCGATAAGAAGGATGGCAAGGTGAATAAAGGTATATGTGATATACATGTTATTGATGTGTACCTTACTAATGCTCACTGTAGCACCTGGGTATTTGATACTGGTTCTGTTGCTAATATTTGCAACTCGAAACAGGGACTACGGATTAAGCGAAGATTGGCTAAGGATGAGGTGACGATGTGCATGGGAAATGGTTCCAAAGTCGATGTGATCGCGGTCGGCACGCTACCTCTACATCTACCTTCGGGTTAGTTTTAGACCTGAATAATTGTTATTTGGTGCCAGCGTTGAGCATGAACATTATATCTGGATCTTGTTTGATGCGAGGTAGTTATTCATTTAAATCATAGAATAATGGTTGTTCTATTTATATGAGTAATATCTTTTATGGTCACGCACCCTTGAAGAGTGGTATATTTCTATTAAATCTCGATAGTAGTGATACACATATTCATAATGTTGAAGCCAAAAGATGCAGAGTTGTAATGATAGTGCAACTTATTTGTGGCACTGCCGTTTGGGTCATATTGGTGTACAGCGCATGAAGAAACTCCATACTGATGGACTTCTGGAATCACTTGATTATGAATCACTTGGTACTTGCGAACCGTGCCTCATGGGCAAGATGACTAAAACGCCATTCTCCGGAACTATGGAACGAGCAACTGATTTGTTGGAAATCATACATAGTGATGTATGTGGTCCAATGAATATTGAGGCTCACGGCAGGTATCGTCATTTTCTCACCTTCACAGATGATTTGAGCAGATATGGGTATATCTACTTGATGAAACACAAGTCTGAAACATTTGAAAAGTTCAAAGAATTTCAGAGTGAAGTGGAAAATCATTGTAACAAGAAAATAAAGATTCTACAATCTGATCGTGGAGGAGAATATTTGAGTTACAAGTTTGGTTTACATTTGAAACAATGCGGAATAGTTTCACAACTCACGCCACCCGGAACACCACAACGAAATGGTGTATCCGAACGTCGTAATCGTACTTTACTAGATATGGTGCGATCTATGATGTCTCTTACTGATTTACTGCTATCATTTTGGGGTTATGCTTTAGAGACGACCACATTCACGTTAAATAGGGCACCATCAAAATCCGTCGAGACGATGCCATGAACTGTGGTTTGGCAAGAAACCAAAGTTGCCGTTTCTTAAAGTTTGGGGCTGCGATGCTTATGTGAAGAAACTTCAACCAGATAAGCTCGCACCCAAATAGGAGAAATGTGTCTTCATAGGATACCCAAAAGTGACTATTGGGTACACCTTCTATCACAGATCTGAAGGCAAGACTTCTCTTGCTAAATTTGGATCCTTTCTAGATAAGGAGTTTCTCTCAAAAGAAGTGAGTGGGAGGAAAGTAGAACTTGATGAGGTAACTGTACCTGCTCCCTTATTGGAAAGTAGTTCATCACAGAAACTGGTTCTTGTGACGACTACACCAATTAGTGAGGAAGCTAATGATATTGATCATGAAACTTCAGATCAAGTTACTACCGAACCTCATAGGTCAACCATAGTAAGATCCGCACCAGAGTGGTATGGTAATCCTATTCTGGAAGTCATGTTACTTGACCATGGAGAACCTACAAACTATGAGGAAGCGATGATGAGCCCAGATTCCGCAAATGGCTTGAGGCCATGAAATCTGAGATGGGATCCATGTATGAGAACAAAGTATGGACTTTGGTTGACTTGCCCGATGATCGACAAGCCATCGAGAATAAATGGATCTTCAAGAAGAAGACTGACGCTGATGGTAATGTAACTGTCTTCAAAGCTCGACTTGTTGCAAAAGGTTTTCGACAAGTTCAAGGGGTTGACTACGATGAGACTTTCTCACCCGTAGCGATGCTTAAGTCTGTCCGAATCATGCTAGCAATTGCCGCATTTTATGATTATGAAATATGGCAAATGGATGTCAAAGCTGCATTCCTGAATGGATTTCTGGAAGAAGAGTTGTATATGATGCAACTAGAAGGTTTTGTCGATCCAAAAGGTGCTAACAAAGTGTGCAAGCTCTAGCGATCCATTTATGGACTGGTGCAAGCCTCTCGGAGTTGGAATAAACGCTTTGATAGTGTGATCAAAGCATATGGTTTTATACAGACTTTTGGAGAAGTCTATATTTACAAGAAAGTGAGTGGGAGCTCTATAGCATTTTTGATTATATATGTAGATGACATATTATTAATTGGAAATGATATAGAATTTCTGGATAGCATAAAGGGATACTTGAATAAAACTTTTTCGATGAAAGACCTCGGCGAAGCTGCTTACATATTGGGCATCAAGATCTATAGAGCTAGATCAAGACGCTTAATTGGACTTTCACAAAGCACATACTTTGATAAAGTTTTGAAAAAGTTCAAAATGGATCAGGAAAAGAAAGGGTTCTTGCCTGTATTACAAGGTGTGAATTTGAGTCAGACTCAATGCCCGACCATAGCAGAAGATAGAGAGAAAATGAAAGATGTTCCCTGTGCTTCAGCCATAGGCTCTATCATGTATGCAATGCTGTGTACCAGACCTGACGTATGCTTAGCAATAAGTTTAGCAGGGAGGTACCAAAGTAATCCAGGAGTGGATCACTGGACAGCGGTCAAGAATATCCTGAAATACCTGAAAAGGACTAAGGATATGTTTCTCGTTTATGGAGGTGACAAAGAGCTAGTCATAAATGGTTACGTCGATGCAAGCTTTGACATTGATCCGGACGATTCTAAATCGCAAAGCAGATACATGTTTATATTGAACAGTGGAGCTGTCAGTTGGTGCAGTTCTAAACAAAGCGTTGTGGCGGGATCTACATGCGAAGCAGAGTACATAGCTACTTCGGAAGCAACAAATGAAGGAGTCTGTATGAAGGAGTTCATTTCCGATCTTGGTGTCATACCTAGTGCATCGGGACCAATGAAGATCTTCTGTGACAATACTGGTGCAATTGCCTTGGCAAAGGAATCCAGATTTCACAAGAGGACCAAGCACATCAAGAGACGCTTCAATTCCATCTGAGACCAAGTCCAGGTGGGAGACATAGAGATTTGCTAGATACATACGGATCTGAATGTTGCAGACCGTTGACAAAGCCTCTTCCACGAGCAAAACATGATCAACACCAAGGCTCCATGGGTGTTAGAATCATTACTGTGTAATCTAGATTATTGACTCTAGTGCAAGTGGGAGACTGAAGGAAATATGCCCTAGAGGCAATAATAAAGTTATTGTTTATTTCCTTATATCATGATAAATGTTTATTATTCATGCTAGAATTGTATTAACCGGAAACATGATACATGTGTGAATACATAGACAAACTTAATGTCACTAGTATGCCTCTACTTGACTAGCTCATTAATCAAAGATGGTTATTTTTCCTAACCATAGACATGAGTTGTCATTTGATTACCGGGATCAAATCATTAGGAGAATGATGTGATTGACATGACCCATTCCGTTAGCCTAGCACTTGATCGTTTAGTATGTTGCAATTGCTTACTTCATGACTTATACATGTTCCTACAACTATGAGATTATGCAACTCCCGTTTACCGAAGGAACACTTTGTGTGCTACCAAACGTCACAACGTAACTGGGTGATTATAAAGGAGCTCTACAGGTGTCTCCAAAGGTACATGTTGAGTTGGCGTATTTCGAGATTAGGTTTTGTCACTCCGATTGTCGGAGAGGTATCTCTGGGCCCTCTCGGTAATGCACATCACTATAAGCCTTGCAAGCAATGTAACTAATGAGTTAGTTACGGAATGATGCATTACATAACAAGTAAAGAGACTTGCCGGTAACGAGATTAACTAGGTATTGAGATACCGATGATCGAATCTCGGGCAAGTAACATACCGATGACAAAGGGAACAACGTATGTTGTTATGCGGTTTGACCGATAAAGATCTTCGTAGAATATGTAGGAGCCAATATGAGCATCCTGGTTCCACTATTGGTTATTGACAGGAAACGTGTCTCGGTCATGTCTACATAGTTCTCGAACCCGTAGGGTCCGCACGCTTAAGGTTTCAATGACAGTTATATTATGAGTTTATGAGTTTTGATGTACCTAAGGTTGTTTGGAGTCCCGGATGTGATTACGGACATGACGAGGAGTCTCGAAATGGTTGAGACATGAAGATTGATATATTGGAAGCATATATTTGGATGTTGGAAGTGTTCCGGGTGAAATCGGGATTTTATCAGAGTACGGGGGGGGGGGGGGGGGGGGGGGGGTTACCGGAACCCCCCGGGGGCTTAATGGGCCTACATGGGCCTTAGTGGAAATAGAGGGCAGCAAGGGAAGTGTGGGGCGCGCCCCCCAAGGCCCAAACCAAATTGGTTTAGGGCAAGGGGGGCCGGCCCCCCTCTTTCCTTCTCCTCCTCTCCCTTTCCTTCCCCCTTCTCCTAGTCCAACAAGGAAGGAGGGAGTCCTACTCCCGGTGGGAGTAGGACTCCCCATGGCGCGCCCCCTCCTAGGCCGGCCGCCCCTCCCCCCTTGCTCCTTTATATAAGGGGGCAGGGGCACCTATAGACACAACAATTGATCTCTTGATCTCTTAGCCGTGTGCGGTGCCCCCCTCCACCATAGTCCTCCTCGATAATATTGTAGCGGTGCTTAGGCGAAGCCCTGCGACGGTAGAACATCAAGATCATCACCATGCCGTCATGCTGACGGAACTCTCCCTCGACACTCGGCTAGATCGGAGTTCGAGGGACGTCATCGAGCTGAACGTGTGCTAGAACTCAGAGGTGCCTTAGTTTCGGTGCATGATCGGTCGAGCCGTGGAGATGTACGACTACATCAACCGCGTTGTTCTAACGCTTCCGCTTTCGGTCTACGAGGGTACGTGGACAACACTCTCCCCTCTCGCTGCTATGCATCACCATGATCTTGCGTGTGCATAGGATTTTTTTTGAAATTACTACGTTCCCCAACAGAATAATGCACCATAAGTAGGATGTAGCTTCATTGCGTAACTATTGAATTTCATGCTTGCACAGGGAATCACAAACCTTAACATCAACATTCTTACTGAAGCATAATTACTCACCAACATGACTCACATATTACTATCTCAATGCCGCAAAACTATTGCAAGGAATCAATCTTTAATATCCAATGGTCTTCATGATTGTTTTTATTATCCCTCTTGATTATCTATCACTTTGGGACTAGTTTTATATATTGCCATGGCTTTAAACAAGCTCTCAAACAAATTTAAGTGAAGAACAAGAGCACAAATATTTCTTCAAAATTCTTAGGTGAAGCATGAGAGGATATTTCTTTAAAATTTTAGTAACTCTCAGAATAATTTAAGTGAAGCATGAGATCATTTCTTCAAAAATTAAACAACCACCATGCTCAAAAAGGTATAAGTCAAGCACTAGAGCAATTCCGTAGCTCAATTTTTTTTAAGTGAAGCACATAGAAAAATTCCAATAAATCATGGCAACATTATGGCTCTCTCAAATAGGTGTGTCCGGCAAGGATAATTGCGACAAACTAAAAATCAAAACAAACAAAGACTCATATAATACAAGACGCTCCAAACAAAACTCATGATATGTGACGAATAAAAATATAGCTCCAAGTAAAATTACCGATGGTCGTTAGAAGAAAGAGGGGATGCCTTCCAGGGCAATCCCAAGATTAGTTGCTTGGTTCTCCTTGAATATTACCTTGGGGTGACATGGGCATCCCCAAGCTTAGGCTCTTTTCACTCCTAATTCGTTCATCCATCATGATCTCACCCAAAACTTGAAAACTTTAATAACACAAAACTTAACAAAAACCTTCGTGAGATCCGTTAGTATAATAAAGAAAATCACCACTTTAAGTACTGTTGCAAACCCATTAATATTTTACTATTTCATTATACCTACTGTATTCTAGCTTTACCATATCTTATACCCCTCGATACAATCCATAGATTCGTCAAAATAAACACATAATGCAACGAAACAAAATCTGTCAAAAATAGAACAATCTGTAGTAATCTGGACTTTGACCATACTTCTGTTACTCCAAAAATTCTGAAAATTTAGGAAAGCATAGGCAATTTGTATATGAATCTTGTGTGCAAAGTTCAGTATTTTATCCTGCTTCTGTGATTTTTAGCAATTCTAGTACTGGGAGCAAAAGTTTCTGTTTTCCAACAAGATCAAGTCAACTATCACCCAACATGATCCTAAAGGCTTTACTTGGTATAAACTAACTAAGACATAAAAACACAATCATAACAGTAGCATAATTGTGTCAACACACAAAAATAGAAAGAAAAATATATTTTATTCATTGGGTTGCCTCCCAACAAGCGCTATAATTTTATGCCCCTAGCTAGGCATAATGCATAGATTCAAGTATTGTAATAAAAATGAGGGAGATCATCCATGCTCATCTCATACTCCCTCCTTTCAGCAACAAGTTTTCTTTGTGGTAAGCAAAAGTAATCAAAAGGGTTAAATTTAATAGGGTGCAGATTTGTAAGATCAAGTTTGGGAGGAATAGGTTCCTCCTTGGGCCCTTTATATGTGAGACTATCTCTTCATCATAAACATTCCTTTGATTATACCTCCTAAGTTTATCTCTAAGCACAAACCCCAATCCATTATTTTGTATAGCAAAGTTATCATTTTATTTAGAGATTTTATCAATCAAAACAGATGGGGGAACCTTTTTCCTTAGATTTCATTGTAAGTAGCATAATCCGGAGATTGCAATCTCCATATCTCTTCTTGATTAAAATGAATTTCTTCTATAGGGTGACAACCACAATTTATATTATAATGATAAAAAAATTCGTGTCCTTCCTTCATAATATGCCCAAATTCATAAGCTAAAAATATTGTGATGACATGTTTAATAGAAGGATCATGAATATTTGATAATTCTAACAAGATCCGTTGTATGGAAGGATGCATGTGAATTAATTGACTTTGAAGTTCAATTAGCAAAGATATTGCATTCGCAAGACTAGAGGTTTTATTAAGGATTGACCCCCTATCATAGATAATGTACCGGTGCAAGTAGAGAAATCTTGAATAACCACTTTTCCAATAATAAAGCCTCTACTTACGTGGAGTCTTTTACCATGAATGATAGTAGATTCCACATCATGGGGCCATCAAAATCATCAAATTTTTCTTTAGCAACTTCATGAGTATTTTCTTTATTTTTCATAAGTTTCAAAAGCACGAACGAATTGTCAAAAGAGCTTGCACTAGTGGCAAAAACATTACTACTCTTTTCGGGTCTAGACATGATAATGATAGCAAACAAGATCAAAGGCAAACAAAAGATCAAACGAGAAAAAGGCAAACAAAAAATATTTTTATATTTTTGCAAAAATGTTTTAGAACCGGGGGAGATAAAAACAAGAGGCAAATGGAAAATAAAGTAATTTCAAGGAGATGAGAGTTTGTGCATCGGAACCTGATGGATGTCGATGATGTCTCCCCGGCAACGACGCCAGAAATTCTTCTTGATTGCTTGTATCTGCATTGGTAATTCCTTGAAGAGGAGAGGATGATGCAGCACATCAACGGTAAGTATGTCCCTTATTTATTAAACCAAGGTTATAAATCCAGTAGGAAAACCAAGCAACACTATGTAAACAACACATGCACACAAATAACAAAAACTTGCAACCCAATGCATAAGAGGGTTGTCAATCCCTCCTTGATATTGAGATAGATTAAATTCCATGAGACTGGATAAATATATCTAGCAAAAACAAAAAAAAGGAAAAAGTGCAGCAAGGTATTTTTGGATTTTTGGAATAATAGATCTAAAAACAATATGATAGGAAATAGAGCCCAGGGCCATAGATTTCACTAGAGGCTTCTCTCAAGAAAATAACATACGGTGGGTAAACAAATTACTGTCGGGCAATTGATAGAAGAGCAAATAATTATGATGATATCTAAGGCAATGATCATGTATATAGGCATCACGTCCAAGATTAGTAGACCAACTACTGCCTACATCTACTACTATTACTCCACACATCGACCGCTATCCAGCATGCATCTAGTGTATTAAGTTTGTGGTAAAACAGAGTAATGCAATAAGAACGATAACATGATGTAGACAAGATCTATTCATGTAGGAATAGACCCCATATTTTTATCCTTAATGGCAACAATACATGTGTGTCATGTCTCCTTCCACTACAAAAAAAGACACATTCATGACATTTTGGGCTGAACGAATTTTTTTCCTGTCATGCTTATGACACTTCTATGATGATAGTTGTGACCAAAGCACGTATCATCATAAATGTGGTGGGCTCCTACTTCTATGAAATAAAATCATGGCAGAAAATGGGATTTTCGTCTTGGGCGGGTCGGGGACGCAGCTGCATGACATTCTTTGGGCCGTCCATGGCGGAAAAAATCATGGTAGAAGTTAGGGCAAGAAAAATTTCACTGAGTTCCTGGTTACGGTGGGTGGTCGGGCCGAGCGATGCATGAAGGGATTGCATGTTTCTCTTGTACGCGTATGCGTGTGTGTGCGAGGCGGTGGGCTCTAACTGAACCCGAGCGATTGCACTAGCTACGTTACTGAACCTGAGCGATCGATCCCTGGCTATTAACTGAACCCGAGCGATTCCTTCGTTACAGCTGCTAACTGAAGCCGATCGAACCTGCCTCTTGATGAACAGTGACCGTTGTTGGGGGTTGGATGAATAGTTCCTGGTGGGGGTTAGATGAACAGGACCCTGTGGTAGTAGTAGGCCGTTGCCGCTGGATAGACCCCGATCAAGAGGAGGCCGCCACACCCGAGCTGGTTGGGGGTGGATGAACATGACTCATGGAGGGTTGGTTGAATAGTAGCCAGTGGAGGGTGGAATGAACAGGACCCCATTGAGGGAGTCCTGGATTAAGGGGTCCTTGGACAGCCGGACTATGTACTTCTACCGGACTGTTGGACTATGAAGATACAAGATTGAAGACTTTGTCCCGCGTCCGGGTGGGACTCTCCTTTGCGTGGAAGGCAAGCGTGGCTATTCGGATATGTAGATTTCCTTCTCTGTAACCGACTCTGTGTAACCCTAGCCCCCTCCGATGTCTATATAAACCAGAGGGTTTAGTCCATAGGACAACAACAATCATAATCATAGGCTAGCTTCTAGGGTTTAGCCTCTACGATCTCGTGATAGATCAACTCTTGTAATACTCATATCATCAAGATCAATCAAGCAGGAAGTAGGGTATTACCTCCATAGAGAGGGCCCGAACCTGGGTAAACATTGTGTCCCCCGCCTCCTGTTACCATTGGCCTTAGACGCACAGTTCGGGACCCCCTACCCGAGATCTGCCGGTTTTGACACCGACATTGGTGCTTTCATTGAGAGTTCCACTGTGTCATCACGCTAAGGCTTGATTGCTCGCCTTGTTATCAAGGACAACATCACCTCTGGGGGAGCCCTGGCTTTAGGCCAAACCCTCCGACTAGGCGGCTTTGTCATAACCGCCCGTTCGGCCGCTGCGCTGATGATGACTTCTCGGGTCATCAAAAACAGCCTCCACGTCAGCTCGGAATACACCGAGCAGATGGACCTGATGGAGCTCTCGTCCTTGAACGAGCTCTTGGATCGCATCACCACCTTGGGAGTCGCTACAGACTTAAACCCGACCAAGGAGAGATTAACTCTCCACTGACCACCCATCAGATAGCGGTGGTGGAGGAGCAATGCAACGATTCTTCCTCTATTTTGAGGACGAACTATGTCCAGATTCTCGAGCTCTCCGAGCAGGATACCCATCTGCGGGAGGACATCATCTAAGCTCCGAACTTAGAATCGGATAGCAGGCCAGAATAATTGGGCAACATCCCGGAGCTCGAACTACCAAGTTCGAAAGCTCCTTTGCCCCTGGTTCTCAGATCAGGTCAGGGTTCAGACTTAAATCTACCCACCCACCCAGATACAAGCGATCTTTCTCACATTAGACAAGAGTCCCAAGAGACAGTACATCACTTTTGGGCCAGATTCCTCCTTGTAATGAGCAAGGTCAAGGACTGTCGCGAGGAAGACGCAATCTCATTCTTTTGCAAAAATTGCACGGACAAGGAAATCCTCAACACCATAAGTAGCCGTCACATAGCACACTTCGCTGACTTGGCGGCCATAGTACAGAAGTATTGTGCGATGGAAAGCGCCTGGAAAACCCAAGCAAAATTCTGGGATCCCCCGGCCCTCGCTAAACCCCTTGTCCGAACTAAAAGGGTGCACTTTCGCAAGTCAACCGATCCAATTACAAGGAAACAAAAGCCCACTATAGGGCGCGGAACCGTATTGGAGGGATGGCTCAATGGGCCATGCAAAATTCACACCACACCGGATACCATACCAACACACAGCCTTAGAGCATGTTGGATACTTCGGCAGGTAGCCATGAGTGGCGAGGATATCCTCATTAACGGTACCATAGAGCATCATCCCGCAAAAAACAACAATACGGTATGGACAGTCTTCGAGACTTTCACCTCAAATAACAGGCGCAAGAGAGCACTCCGCAGCCTCGCCAAAGTCTACCACGTTGCAGCAATAAATCTATGGAACGACACAGCCATAACTTTCAATGCGAGTGATGAACCTCAATTCCGAACAGTCCGAGCACCAGCCGCTTTGGTCCTCAGTCCAATTGTGGATGGCTTCAGGCTTACTAAAGTGCTCATGGACGGTGGCAGCAGATTAAACCTCATCTACGAGGAAACTCTCAACAAAATGGAAATAGACAAGAGCCGCATTGAGCAAAGCAGCACAACCTTCAGAGGAATTATCCCTAGTCGGGAGGCACGATGTGTGGGGAAAATCACACTAGATATGGTATTCGGCACGCCGGAGAATTACAGGTCCGAAGAAATCATATTCCAAGTGGACCCGTTCAACAGCGGATACCACGCCCTTTTAGGACGGGATGCATTCATGAGCTTCCAAGCTATACCCCATTACGGGTACATGAATCTCAAGATGCCCGGGCCCAATGGAATCATCACTTTAGCTAGTGATCCGGACGTAGCACTGCGCGCCGAAAACAAAACTGCCACCCTGGCCCTTGAGGCATTGTGCGAAGCCCTCGCGGCCGAAGAACTGACTGTGTTGCGCTCCACAGTGGACAGGGACGATGTGATAATCGACAAACGATCCAAGTCCACCTCTTTCAAACTAGCAGATGAAATAGTCAAATTCCAAGTCCACCCAACGGACTCCACAAAAACAGCATCCATCGGGCACAACTGAACCCCACAATAGACGCCGCACTGCGGGCGTTCTTGCGTGAGAATTGGGACATCTTCGCCTGGCACCCTTCAGACATGCGAGGTATCCCACGCAGGCTGACCGAGCATAGCCTAAACATACTGAAGGGATACAAGCCGGTCAAGAAGACTCGTCGGTGCTTTTCAGAACCCAAACGACAAGCCATGAGAGACGAGCTAGCCAAGTTACTTGAAGCCAGATTCATCAGAGAAATAAAACACCCGGACTGGCTAGCAAACCTGGTGATGGTACCAAAGAAGGACAAATCCTGGCGCCTATGCATCGATTCAAGGACCTCAATAAGGCTTGCCCCAAGGTTCCCTTCCCTCTCCCCAGCATCGATCAAATCATCGATGCTACCGCAGGACACGACTCACTGTGCTTCCTCGACGCATACTCCGGATACCATCAAATTAAGTTGGCGGAGTCCGATCAAGCCTTAACAACATTCATCACTCCATATGTCCCCTTCTATTTTAACACCATGCCTTTCAGGCTCAAAAATGCTGGTGCAACCTATCAACGCATGATTCAGACATGCCTAGAAACACAAATCGGCAAAACAGTTGAGGCATACGTAGACGACATGGTCATCAAAACCAGACACGTCGAGTCTTTAATAGACGACCTAAGGCTTACATTCGACAATCTCCGAACATATGACATCAAGCTCAATCCGGAAAAATGCGTTTTCGGCATCCCTGCCAGAAAGCTCTTGGGCTTCATCGTTTCCAATAGAGGAATTGAAGCAAATCCGGCTAAACTCCGAGCTCAGTCACAGTTGGCTACCCCAACAGACCTCAAGAAAATCCAGAAGTTAACTGGATGTGTGGCTGCCTTAAGCCGCTTTATCTCCCGATTGGGAGAAAAGGCACTACCCCTCTATCGCCTTCTTCGACGCACCGAACACTTCGAATGGACGGATGCGGCTACCGCCGGACTGGAGGAAATAAAGGCCCTCTTGGCTAGCAATCCAATCCTGGCTGCACCGAACATCAGCGAACCCATGCTATTATATAGCTGCAACGCACCAAGTTGTAAGCGCAGTGCTCATCGTCGAACGAGAGGAGGACGGACATAAGTTCCCGCTTCAAAAGCCGGTATACTATGTATCCATTGTCCTCACTCCATGCAAATCCCGGTACCCACATTATCAGAAGATATCATACGCGGTCTTCATGGCATCCTGGAAACTACGACACTACTTTCAAGAGTGCTCAATCACGGTGGCCTCTGAAATACCACTCAATGATATAATAAATAACTGCGATGCTATGGGCCAGATTGCTAAGTGGTGTCGAGCTCCTCCCGTTCGACGTCATATACAAACCACGTCGAGCCATTAAGTCAAAATTACTGGCTGACTTCATCGCCGAATGGACAGAAGCTGAACTCCCTAAAGAGTATGGCGCGTACTCCAATTGGATCATGCACTTTGATGGCTCTAAGATGCTAGCTAGTCTGGGAGCGGGCATTGTCCTGACATCCCCCACCGGAGATACAGTCCAATACGTACTCCTATTATACACAGACTCCAACAATGCAGCTGAATACGAGGCTCTGTTGCATGGTCTTCGGATGGCAGTCTCCATGGGAATTCAACGCCTAGAAATGCGTGGGGATTCGAACCTCACAATATCTCAAATAAATGGACACTTTGACGCCAAGGACCCAAAAATGGCGGCTTACCGCAATGCCGTCCTCAAGATGTCAGCTCGGTTTGAGGGGCTCGAATTCCATCATGTGGTCCGAGAAAACAATCAAGCGATGAATATCCTCGGCCGCATCAGCGCTAAGCGCGACCCCGTCCCACCTAATATCTTCTTGGAAAGGCTGTTCAAGCCATCTGTGGTGTGGCAAGGGGAGACCGGCAATACTAGTCCGGATCTGACCACAACCCCAGATCTCGAACACACTGACATAATCGGAGGCTCCGCCACCGAAATAACACCTTCGACCCACGTGATCATGGCTGTCATCGCCCTGTGGAAAGAATCCTTCTTAGCCTACCTAAATAGGCAAGAACTCCCCGAGGACCAAAACGAGGCACGTTGCATTGTGCGGCGCTCTAAAGCCTACAAGGCCCACGAGGGAGAGCTTTATAAGAAAAGCGCTACCGGAGTGCTCCAAAGGTGCATCTCTGAAGAGGAAGGGCGACAGCTCTTGGCCGAAATTCATGCTGGACTCGACGAACACCACGCCGCAGCTCGGGCCCTTGTAAGCAAGGCCTTCCGTACAGGTTTATACTGGCCGACAGCCCGAGCAAACGCACATGACCTCGTCCAACATTGTGTCGAATGCCAGCTTTTCGCCAATCAAAGCCATATGCCACCTACCGCTCTCCAAACAATCCCCATAACTTGGCCCTTTGCGGTCTGGGGGCTTGATATGGTCGGACCCCTTAAAGGTTGAAGCCATAAGAAAAAATAATTGTTGGTCATGGTGGATAAATTCACCAAATGGATAGAAGCTAAACCAGTTAAAACGGCCGAATCCGAACCAGTGATAGATTTCATATCAGGGGTTGTACACCGTTACGGTGTCCCCCACAGCATCGTCACCGATAATGGCTCCAACTTCACAGCTGACAAGGTGAAAACTTGGTGTGGCAACATAGGCATTAAGCTCGATTACGCCTCCGTCTATCACCCCCAAACAAACGGTCAAGTCGAACGAGAAAATGGTCTTATTATGAGTGGCATCAAACGCAGATTAGTGCGATCCTTGAAGGAATCAGATACGCACTGGGTCAAGGAGCTCGACTCCGTACTATGGGGTCTGCGGACCACGCCAAATCGCACTACCAGATACACACCATTTTTTATGGTGTACGGTGCAGAGGCGGTATTGCCCTGCGATATCATTCATGACTCACCTCGAGTGCACATGTATGAAGAGAGAGAAGCCGAGCTTGATCGGCAGGACAGTTTAGATGCCCTGGAGGAGGGTGATGTCGCAAAAGCCCGTTCTGCATTCTATCAGCAACAGGCTCGAAGGTATCAAGGCAGAGAAGTACGGGCCAAAACTTATAACATTGGCGAACTAGTTCTACGCCTAACGGAGAAGAAAAAGGACAAGCTCAAGCCCAAGTGGTAGGGACGCTTCATCATTGATAAAGTTCTGACCGGAGGAGCGTACCATCTGCGTGATGAATCAGATAATCGACTCGAGCCGAACCCATCGAACGCGGCCAGACTCCGAAGATTCTACGCCTAGTGCCGAACTCTGTGTTTGTCTCCTTACCTCCTCCTTTCTTTTTTAAGTTATATCCTCTTTCTCTCATGGGAGGGTCCCTTCATCATTTATAAAGTTCTCATCGGAGGAGCGTACCGTCTGCGTGATGCATCAGATAATTGACTCGAGCCGAACCCATGGAACGCGGCCAGACTCCAAAGATTCTACACCTAGTGCCGAACTCTGTGTTCGTCTCCTTACCTCCTCTTTTCTTTTTTAAGTTATATCCTCTTTCTCTCTTTCTTTCCTTTTTTATGGCCTTACAGGCTTCAAGTGTGCCTCGACCACACACTCTTGCCGCGCTATGCACGCTCAATATACCTGGGGCTTCTTATACAGAAGCTTAATATAATTATCCTCCGGGCTTCATGCCCACTACATATGTGTCACTTTTCCATATGTACCTTTTCTTCGCCATTATATGCCTCGATATGACTTAAGTTTTGGCCAAGCTGGGTTGCCTGGCTCCTGTGTTTATGCCCTACGTTCCCGTTAGTTCGGCTAGGGCATAAGGGGAGCACCTCTGCGATTTTTACTGCCGGGTCAGCCGGATGTGTACCTCAGACTGGGTGAAGCTGAAAGCTAGCGTTCTTAAGGGAATATTCGGTCAGTGAACAAAAGATGTTTTCTTACCTATTACAATATAAGCCCCCATATGTTTTATGTCCTGCATCTTTGTTCGTAGTTCAGACATGCACATTTACACATGCGTACCCAGGGAAAGGAACCCTTAACAGAACTATTCTCTCTGGAAGATGTTTCTTACTATCCATGTAATATAACATAGCTAGTTGGGTACTTGTCTGTTCAAGCACTTATGACCCCTACGCCTGGTTTCCACGTGTACCCCGGTTTACATAACTGATCGGGTATTCAGATACACTTCGGACTGTCGGGTCCGGAGGTTGAAGCGAAAACGACCGCCATGACAAATGATTTACAATCTGGCTAGGGACAAAATATGTCAATTGAAGTACACAGTCACTTAGACTGGCTAAATTCTTGTTCTATACCATCCAACAGGCTATCTAGCCTACAATCCTATTGGGAATACTTTGCGGATAATCCTACCTAGTCATATACCAGACTAACGGGAATCTCTTTCCCATCTGACCCTACAGGTCTGACCTGAGCCATGTGTTCGGATCAACCTTGGTGTACCATGTTTTCACCATAGCCCAGGCTTCCCTCGCACCTTGTCGGCAGGACGATATCTTCCATAATCGGAAGCACCGCCGTGCTCCCTTGAGCATCTCTACAAGCTCTCCCATGCCTCCTGGCAGGGAGGTGAATGGCCACAAGGCTTGGGCGATATCCTGCATCACCTGCCAAACTTGTTCGTGCAGTTGTGAAAGCTCTTGTAGAAGATTGCCTACGGATCCGGGCATCTCCTCTTTGGGACGACCTGTCAGCATACCTATAGACATAACTCTGTTAGCCTGTTTATTCACTGAACAATATAAAGGTTCTCTTGAGCACATACTACAAATGCCGCGTCGAAGCCTCTTGTTCTCCTTCACGCAGTCATCAAGCTGGGCCCGAACATCTTCCAATTCAACGCCCAGCCGGGTATTGGCATCCTGGAGATTGTTTTTCTCTCGCCTAACCCATGTAAGCACGCACTCGCCAGTCTCTAGCTGTTGTTGAGCATGTTGCTCATCCTCTGGTATGATCTCCGCATTCACTCTGAGATTGTCTGCATAATCTATTGTTAGATTTGCGAGCATGCCGAATAATAACTGGTACACGTCATTACATTATTTTTGATCAAGACAAATATTACCAGAGGAGGCCTTCTTGGATTCCTCCATTCCGGCAACTGCGGCCCTTAGCTGGGCTTTGCACTCCTCCAGCTCTTGAGACAAATGTGTGTTCTTCTCTGTAAGAACCTATTCATATAACGATCCTTAAATCAATTGTGTCAACTGTTTCAAGTATCAGGGGCTACTGATATACATAATCATTAGATTTTTATCTTACCCGTATATCCTTCAAATACTGGTCTGTGGCTCTAGCAAGCCCATCTTGAGCAGCTCGGATGTACGCGTCTCCCGAGTTGAAGGTGTTGAACGCCTCTTCGGAGAAATTAGGGTCGCGAAGTACGGCCCATCGATGCCTGTGATTCATAGCGCTCTCCACTTCTTAATTTGTAGCGGATATTCTATCCGCATCCTCTGTAGGAGGACTGTCCGACGTTGTCCCCATGTTAGCCTCCACCCTTGAGTCCGGTTCTAGAGTCCGGCTGGTGGAGGCGTGGCCGGAAGGACCTCCGGTCACAGTCCGCCGAGCACTCCTTCTGCCAGGGGACAAGGGACATTGTTATATTTTAAAGACGATAACCATGGAGCAGGTTTTAAATCATACCTCTGCAACGGCGTCTCGGTCCTGACCGCCTTCCTTTTAAGCCTACCCGGCTTGGGTGCCCCCTGTTGGTGAGTCGCCGCGGGTTCGGCACGATGCCCTGATGGCCTTCCCTATAAAGCGCAAGACGTGTGCGGTGGGTAAGGTGTAAATAAGGGATCCTTCTCGGAAGTCAGGATTCCGGTTTTACTTATATGTGATGCAGGGAGGAGGCCAGGATAATCAGCAATGATGGCCACCAGGGAGCCGTCACAGCTTGCCTGGTAAAATGTCCTGTCGACGAGCTCCACAAATACGTCTGGATCTTCTTCGAGTCCGGGGTCGAGGGCCCGGTCAGGGTCCTCTGGCTGTGGAGACGGGCTGTGGACCTCCCTCACAGCTTTTCACTGTTCCTTCTATGAATTATCAAGGTAAATATTTGTGATGTAAGAATGCGAGAATGAATGGAGTGAGTAAAAGAAAGAAGCTCACCCAGCTTGGGGGTTGTACATGAAAATCCATCCCGTGGCTGAATGCGGATAAACTCCTCTTCTTCTCCTTTATACAAATCGGACAGTATTTTTGCCAGAGCGGTGGCAGAGTCCGGACCTTTACAACTACAGCGGGTGGCGTTGTCTTCATCATTGAAGTGCCACATGGGTTTCCCCCGATACTGGAGTGGTTGCACCCCCCGCATTATGCATATTGACATAACCTCGATTACTGTCAATCCTAATTTGGCCAGTGTTTTTATCCTGCCATCAGATAAAGGACCTCTCTGCTATCTTCCGCCTGGGGGCTCCGGGGATGCCAGCTGTGGTGTTTCTTCAGTGGGGCGTTAGTAAACTCAGGAAGGCCCATCCGCATAGGGTCCGGAAGGGGGACATCCTCCATATAAAATCAATCCAAAGGCCAGTCTTCAGATGTCTTCTTCGGAGTGCCCGACAGATATCCGGTCCTGGCGATGCGCCATATTTCGGCTCAACCCACTTGATATATTAACCCCCCTCGAGTGCGGGGGACGAGGCAGAATAGCCTCTTCCATAGCTCGAAATGAGTTTCGTAGCCCAGAAATAGCTCAGAAAGGGCGACATAGCCTGTGATGTGCAGTATGGAGATAGGAGTGAAGTTATGCACCTGGAGGCCGTAGTACTCCAGGAGCCCGCGGAAGAACGGATGGATTGAAAATCCAAGGCCCCTCAGCAAGTAAGGGACAAGGCATACTCGCTCCCCCTGGATGGGTTGGGGAAACTCTCTGCTTGCTCCCCGCCATCGTAAGTGGCTAGTCCGGCTCGAACGGGGACCATATATGCAGGCAGGAGAAACCCCTGGGTCTGCAACTCCACCAATCGGCCGTGGGTGACAGTGCACTTCACCCAACACCTGGCTTGGCGCTGTGGGAGCGAGAGGAGGAGCTTCGGTGGCCGGCCATGATGGGATGGTTTTTTCGGGCGCGCTCTGCTGATTCCTCGCTTGGGGAAGATGGTGTGATTTGGATCTGAGGATCCCCTTCTCTTTAATAGACGATTTACTTACATGGTCAGGGTGGCAAATGTAAAAATGCCCCGACTTCTCGCATTTGCTCGACACATGGAGACTGCCATTATTAAGGTACAGAAGATGAGGAAAGCAACATTAATGGGAAGCTGGACACTGCTCATTACAACAGGTACTCAGGGATTTGGAGAAGAACCCGCCTTGCAATGCCGAAGACAATCTACGCGCCGGACTCATCGTCATTGAAGCCTGGTTCGGGGGCTACTGAGGGAGTCCTGGATTAAGGGGTCCTCGGACAGCCGGACTATGTACTTGTATCAGACTGGTTGACTATGAAGATACAAGATTGAAGACTTCGTCCCGTATCCGGGTGGGACTCTCCTTTGCGTGGAAGGCAAGCTTGGCTATTCGGATATGTAGATTTCCTTCTCTGTAACCGACTCTATATAACCCTAGCCCCCTCCGATGTCTATATAAACGGGAGGGTTTAGTCCATAGGACAACAACAATCATAATCATAGGCTAGCTTCTAGAGTTTAGCCTCTACGATCTCGTGGTAGATCAACTCTTGTAATACTCATATCATCAAGATCAATTTAAGCAGGAAGTAGAGTATTACCTCCATAGAGAGGGCCTGAACCTGGGTAAACATTATGTCCCCTGACTCCTATTACCATTGGCCTTAACGCACAGTTCGGGACCCCCTACCCGAGATCCGCCGGTTTTGACAACGACACCCGTGGATGAACAGTAGCTGGTGGAGGCTGGAGGAAGTCGACGGTGGATGAGCAGTAGCAGGTAAAGGCTAGAGGAAGTCGACGGTGGATGAACAGTAGCATGTGGATGCTGGAGCAAGGCATTAGATGGTGGATGAACAGTAGCCCGTAGAGTCTCGTTTTGTGGTACGCCACACCCCTCCCGATGAACAGGACACCATTTCGATCGTAGGCGCTCTAACCCAAGTCCGTTTCCTCCGTTTTGCGGTACGCCACACGCCTCCTGATCAAAAGCACCCTGTTTCGATCATAGGACCTCAACACAAGTCCGTTTCCTCCATACTGCGGTACGCCAGACCCCGTTTCGGCTGTTCCATCCAAGCCGGTTGGCTCCTGTTGAACAGGACGCATTCCGACCTAATCGGTTGCCTCTCGATGAACAGGACGTCATTTCTCCATTCCGACCTAGCCGGTTGGCTACCCGATGAATAGGACGCTGTTGAACATGACGCATTCCAGCTATCAGCCTCACAGCCTAAAGTCCTCTTTCGATGGCTATCGTGCATTGACCTCGTTGACCACGAGGCGCCGACAGCATCAAGGCGGTGGACGATGGTGAGGCCTAGGAAGATAACTAAATGAAGCCTGAGAAGACGAGACAGGTGGATGCCCATGCGGACGGGAGTACGCGGGTTCACTGGTTCGGCTGAGCCATAAGGCTGACATCACCAGAGAATAAACAGGGGTCTGGGTGAGTAGAGGGATGGCATGGTTAGCAGTGGCAGCATAGCCGACCATAGGAGGCCGTAGCAGGCGGTCCAGCAGGAGCTGGTTTTGACAGCTGGAGCAAGAAGATCAAAGATTGAAGAAGCGGCGTGGCCGTTGGATGTTAATCCAACACTCACTACTCCTAGAATCGTTTATTGACTAGGTTAACAAAGCCCTGCATACGTGTCAACTTAGTAGGCCCACAAGTCAGCCTCCGAGTCAGGCGGGTCTGAGCTAGAAGGGGGAGGAATCATTTTTCTTGCACGTAATAACTAGGCACTTCCTTTCGTATGAAGATGTAGCTCATGGATCCCAGCTGTCATGGGGGAGGGGGACTTTTTCGCGTAATAAGAATGAACATCCTTGCGTGCAAATATTGTAGCTAGTGGGTCCAACCTATCAGTGGAGAAATCATTTATTCTCACATAATAAGAGGCACTAGCTTGCGTGCGAAGATGTAGCTGGTGGTTCCCGGCTGTCAGACTCTTGACATACTCCATGTTGGCTCTCGTTGTTGACTACACATCATTGAGCGGACCACGGCGGTGGACGCCGGCGAGGACTAAGATGGGAATGATTTGGAGTCGTGAACAAGGGGCACTGGAGTCCCTGGCGAAGGGGAGTACGATGGAATGGTTCAGCTGCCGGATGAGGCTGCCTTCACTAGAGAATAATAGAATGTGTGGGAGAGTACAAGTATGACCTGGCAACCATTGGGAGTAGAGTGGGGCAGCAGGGCCTGCGTGGCAGCACAACCGGCCATGGGAGGCAGATGCAGGCGGTCCAGCCGGCTATGGTTTTGGTGGCTGGAGCAAGAGCAACTAGATCAGAGATTGAAGAAGCATGATCGCCGTTGGTGTCAATCCAACGACTACAGATGTTAGAATAATTTGTTTCCATTTTGCTTTAGACCATTAAATCGTTTTGTTAACTAAATGGACAACACCTTGCGCATGCTTTGTCTAGTGGGCCAACAAAGTCAACTTCGAAAGTTGTGGAGGAATGCAGCCCATTTGTTTAGGTTTTACAACCAATTTCATTTTGTTTGCCAATACATCTATTTCCTGGGCTGTGTAAAAGTAAAAAATGCCGATTTACTATTTATGATAATTTACAATGCGTTTGATTATTTATTCGAATACACCTATTTACTAGGCTAGGTGAAAAATAATATTGTGTACATGCAGCCCATTTATCAATTCAGATAATTTACAAGCCATTTGAGTTTAGTAGAAATGGACCCATTTTCTAGGATGGGTGAAAAAACAATGATGGTCTGGACTAAGCATTTTGTATAAAAAATAATATTGAGATAGTAATATTGTTAAAAACTTAAGTTGGGATTGGTAATGTTATTATATAAAAAATGAACTGAGTTGTGCATTTTGGTAAAAGAAACATAGGCTAGGCTGCACTTATTTTAGGATCGTGGGTATTACTGTCGGCCCACTTGCATTGCTGATGTTCAACGAAAAAAGTCTTGTGAAGTATAGTACAACTTTACATGGCTACTGAGCCCACATTCAAGGATGCCTGAAAAGGCCCAAACAAGGCTTCTATACAACCTTTTGAAGTCAATGAGCTCAATTAATAACTTAAGAAAAAAAATTATAGTATAGTGGAACCTAATTAAAAGCTGTCATGAGCGAAGAAATAATTCAACGGTCTATGTGTGTGTGTGTGTGTGAGGGAGAGAGAGAGACCCATCGGTTGATGCTTGTAAATACATCTTTCAACCATATGCATTGCTGATGCTCAGTAAAACCTTATATAGTTGACACAATCATATAGAACATCATATAACACTGAACTTGCATACAAAAATTTCACGCAGGCGACACAATCAGGGTGGAAGCAGTGGATTGCTACATGTAGGGCTATGTTGAAACCAACGAACTCGTACATTACCGTTCATCATCTTTATCAATGACGGGGAAATATCTTGAATGCTGTGCAAAGAAAATAGACAGACAACACAGTAATTTCTGCTAGCAAAAAAGTTCCAGGTGCAAAACAAGAACATGTCACAATCAAATGTACTAGCACATCAGTGCTTCACACCGATAGCTCGGATTTAACTAGTATCTAAGAAGATTTAGTTGTTACCTCAAATTAGAGCACATCCACGCAGCCCTGCCTCTTCTCCCAAAGAAGTAGTAAGCTCCACAGCGCGATGGAGTAGGCCCTATGCCATCCGTAGTTCCAAGCAACACAGGGAAAGTCTGACATTGACTCCTGTAATGGATGTCGTCGACGGACCTTGGCACCAGTGGCAGCAGTAGAACTTCGATTGATGGATTGACCACTTCTTCGACATGCACGAACATCGATACAGGTACATCCCTAACTTGGTCCGTGACAGCCTTGGTGGCGACGAATAGTACAACACCGATTCCTGCACTGGTATCTCAACACCAATCACCTTCGGTATGGTTGACGGCTTCTTCATCCATGCCATAACCGTCAGAGCCCAGCTATCTGGAGGAACAAATATACTTACGAGCTCGCCTTCTAGGTCGTTGATAAGCTCATTCATGGACTCCCTGTTCCAAGCACGTTGGGGTATGCCGTGGAAGGTAAGTTGTGTTCAAAACTCAAGCTCAGAGAGCACCGAGCCCCATGCCGGGTGCCATCGATCAAAGCTCACCAGCGCGCCAACGCAGAACAAACACCAGGAAGATTCGAACACATGACTGCAGTCAAAAGTTGTCTGGAACTTGACAAAGAAATTAGCCGGTGGCTGATACGTCTCCGTTGTATCTATAATTTTTTATTGTTTCATGCCAATATTCTACAACTTTCATATACATTTGGCAACTATTTATACTATTTTTGGGACTAACATATTGATCCATTGCCCAGTGCCAGTTCCTGTTTACTGCATGTTTTTTGTTTCACAGAATATCCATACCCAACAAAATCCAAATGGGATAAAAACTTACAGAGATTTTTTTGGAATATGTGATTTTGGGGAATTGGAGTCAACGTGAGACGATGCCCGAGGGGCCCAAAAGACCTAGAGGCGCGCCCCCTACCACGAGTGCGGCCAAGGGGCTTGTGGCCACCATGTAAGGCGATTGTTTCCCTTATTTCGCCGCAAGAATGCTAATATCCGGATACAAATCATGTTCAAATTTCAGCCCAATCAGAGTTACGGATCTCCGGGAATTTAAGAAACGGTGAAAGGCCAGAATCTGGGAACACAGAAACAGGAGGAAACAAGGAGAGAGATCCAATCTCGGAGGGGCCCTCGCCCTTCCGCCACAATGTAGGCCAAGGACCAGAGGGGAAACCCTCCTCCCATCTAGGGGGAGGCCAAGGAAGAATAAGAAGAAGGAGGGGGGCTCTCTCTCCTTCTCTCCCGGTGGCGCCGAAACACCGCCGGGTCCATCATCATGATGGCAATCTACATCAACAACTTCACCGCCATCATCACACACTCTCTCCCCTCTATACAACAGTGTAACACCTCTTATCCCTGCTATAATCTCTACTTAAACATGGTGTTCAAAGCTATATATTATTTCCCAATAATGTGTGGCTATCCTATGATGTTTGAGTAGATCCGTTTTGTCCTATGGATTGATTGATGATCATGATTGGTTTGAGTTGCAGGTTTTATTATTGGTGCTGTCATATGGTGCTCTCCGTGTCATGCAAGCGTGAGGGATCCCCGTTGTAGGGTTTGCAATATGTTCATGATTTGTTATGGTGGGTTCTAGAGTGACAGAAGCTTAAACCCTAGTAAGGGGGTCGTTGCGTATGGGAGTAAAGAGGACTTGATACCTTATAATGCTATGGTTGGGTTTTACCTTATTAATCTTTAGTAGTTGCGGATGCTTGCTACAGTTCCAATCATAAGTGCATATGATCCAAGTAGAGAAAGTATGTTAGCTTATGCCTCTCCCTCATATAAAATTGCAATAATGATTACTGGTCTAGTTATCGATTGCCTAGGGACAAATAACTTTCTTGTGACAAAAAGCTCTCTGGTAAAACTAATTTAGTTGTTTCTTCATCTAAACAGCCCCCTATATTTTATTTATGCCTCTTCATTATCTTGCAAACCTATCCTATCACACCTGCAAAGTACTTCAAGTTTCATACTTGTTATAGGTAAAGCAAACGTTAAGCGTGCGTAGAGTTGTATCGACAGTCGATAAAACTTGAGGGAATATTTGTTCTACCTTTAGCTTCTTTTTGAGTTCGACATTCTTACTTATCGAGAAAGGCTACAATTGATCCCCTATACTTGTTGGTTATCAAGACCTTTTTTTGGCGCCGTTGCCGGGGGCAATAGCGTCGGGTGAATATTTTTGCGTGTGCTTGGTTGCTTTGTCACTAAATAAATTTTATTTTATTTTCTAAGTTGTTCTCTATCTTCAGTTATGCATATGGAACACGAAATACAAAAAAAATTAGGTTTACTTGCTACTCATGGAGATGGGGAACCTCCTAAAACCCTCGATGCTTGATATGTGGAAAATATAAACACTACTTTGATAATCCTGAGAAAACCCTGTTCAACTTGATAATGGGAGACACGTTGGATCAACGTGAATACTTTAGGGATTATTGATTGACTCTAAAAGGGAAATTATTATGGGATCAAATTCATAAGTGGAATTTATGCCAGAGATATGATTATACTTGTTGCCCTAGGATGAAGGCTCCACACCATCCCCTTTCATGTAAATTTAATGATATTGAAACCTTGGCTTCTTATGCTAATGGTATATATGATTACTATGATGTGGAATGAATAGAAGAATTTGCTGCTTTTAAGGGTGCTTATGAAATTGAATCTTTGTTTGAAAAGTGTGAAAATCTTGATGATGTTGTTTACAGACCAAAAAATTATGCTATACTTAAATATTGCTATGAGAATTATGAATATAATGCCGATACTGATGAGTTTATTGAGAAAGTCTCCGCTATCCAAGAAGAGACTAATATTTTGCAGGAATCTTTGGAAGAAGAAATTGATGACACTGTGATCTCATTAGATGAAAAAGATGAGGAGGAGGGCAAAGAACAAAAGGACAAAGAGCCGATTGATCACCCATGCCCACCTTCTAATGAGAGTAACTCTTTATCCTATACATTGTTTAATTTCCGTTCGTGCATACCGAAGGATGAATGCTATGATGATTGCTATGATCCCTTGGATTCATTTGAAATATCCCTTTTTGATGAACTTGATGCTTGCTATGCTTTTGGCCATGATGCCAATATGAATTATGCTTATGGAGATGAACTTGCTATAGTTCCTTATGTTAAGATTGAAATTGTTACTATTGCACCCATGCATGATAGTCCTATTATCCTTTTGAATTTCTCCCAACTATACTATACCGGAGAAGTTTGCGCTTATTAAGGATTATATTGATGGGTTGCATTTTACCATAACACATGATGATTTTTATAGATAAATATAATATGTATGTGCTTGTTGCGCCTACTTGCAATTATTATGAGAGAGGAACTGCATCTCCGCATCTCTATGTTTTCAATACGATAAAATTGCAAGAAGCTGTTTATACTATGCATTGGCCTTTACTTTGTGTGCTTGAATTGTTGTTTTATGACATGCCGATGCATAGGAAGAGAGTTGTACTTTGTTATTGCATGATATATGTTTCTTTGTGCTCACTACTAAATTACAAATCATTGTTAATTAAAATTGGCTTTGATATACCTTGGGATCCGGGTGGATAATTTACTTGAGCACTATATGCCTAGCTTAATGGCTTTAAAGAAAGCGCTGCCATGAAGACAACCCGGAAGTTTTACAGGGTCATTTTATTCTGTTAAGTGCTTTTGTAAAGTTTAAAAACAAAAAAAATGTAGAGGGGAACCTAAAACTTTTTCAAAAAGAAAAGTGAAAGTAAGAAAGACGAGCACCGTTGAAGTGGGGGAGCTCCTTGAACTTTGTTCATGCCCATGGAAACTTTGCAAATCTTAAACTACAGAAACTTTTCAACAAAAATAAATATCCCCTTGTACAAATCCATTGTATTATAAAAATAATGTGCCGAGATTTGCCTTTAGGATGATTAGATTGCTTGTTTGGTATGTGCGGTGCAAAAACAAAAACTTTTGTGCCGAGTAATAGAATTGATCTGAGCTGCTAGAACGTGATAAATTATTGAATTGTTTTACACAATACTGCTACACAATTTTTTATTTTTTCCTATTTTTTTCAGAATTTTTGGAGTTACAGAAGTATGGTGAATGTTCAGATTACTACAGACTGTCCTGTTTAAGATAGATTCTGTTTTTGATGTATTGTTTTGCTAGTTTTGATGAAACTACCGATTGTATCGGTGGTATAAGACATAGAGAAGTTATAATAAAGCAGCTACAATGCAAAAATAAAGTATGACTGGGTTTGCAACAGTACTTAAAGTGGTGATTGTTTTATTATACTAACAGATCTCAAGAGGGTTCTGTTAAGTTTTGTGTGATTGTAGTTTTCAAGTTTTGGGTGAGATCACGATGGATGAAGGAATAAGGAGTGGCAAGAGCCTAAGATTGGGGTTGGTCGAGGAACCCCCAAGGTAATATTCAAGGACTCCCAAGCAACTAATCTTGGGGATGCCCCGGAAGACATCCCCTCTTTCTTCAAACGATCATCGGTAATTTTACTTGGAGCTATATTTTTATTCGTCACATCATATGAGTAAATCTTGGAAGGTCGTGTGATTTTTATTTCTCTTTCAATACTGCACCATGCTGGTATGAGATAGTCCTTGGTTGATTTATAGAATGATCTTTGCACTTCACATATATCTTTTGAGTATGGATTTATAGAATGCTTCATGTGCTTCACTTATATCTTTTGAATTTTGGATTGCCTGTTTCTCTACGCATAGCACATAAAAAAAGACACATCCGTGACATTTTGGGCCGAACGAATTTTTTTCCTGTCATGCATATGACACTTCTATGACAATAATTGTGACAAAACCCGGTATCATCATAGATGTGGTGGGATCCTACTTGTATGACAAAAAATCATGATAAAAAATGGGCTTTTCGTCCTGGGCGGGCTGGAGACGCAGCTGCATGACATTCTTTGGGCCGTCCATGACGGAAAAAATCGTGGTAGATGTGAGGGGGAGGAAAATTTCGGAGAGTTGCCGGTTACGGTGGGAGAGCGATGCACATTTCTCTCATACAGGTACGCGCATGTGTGCGAGGCGTTGGCTCTAACTGAACCCGAGCGAGGCGTTGGGCTCTTACAGGCTACGCGTTACTGAACCTGAGCGATCGATCGATGGCTGTTAACTGAACCCAATGGAGCGATTCCTTCGCTACTGCCGATCGATTGGCTGAACAGTGAGCGTTGCGGGGGGAGGGGTTGGATGAACAGTGAGCGGTGGCATTGCCTCTGGATGAACAGGAACCCGTGGTGTGGAGGGCTGGATGAACAGTAGACGGTGGAGGGGTGGCCGTGGAGGGGTGGTTGAACAGGACCCCGTGGTGTGGAGGGCTGGATGAACAGTACACAGTGGAGGGCTGGATGAACAGTAGACAGTGGAGGGGTGGTTGAACAGTAGCCGATGATGTAGCGCATGGTGGAGGCTGGATGAACAGGACCCCGTGGAGGCTGGAGGAGGTCGATGGTAGCCCGTGGAGGCTGGAGGAGGTCGATGGTGGAGATGAACAGTATCCCGTGGAGTCCCGTTTTGTGGTACGCCACACCCCTCCCCCCGTTTCGACCGTAGCGCTCCAACACAAATCCGTTTCGTCCGTTTTGCGGTATGCCACACCCCTCCCAATCAACAGGACCCCCGTTTCGACCGTAGGAGATCTGTTTCCTCCGTTTTGCGGTATGCCACACCCCTCCCAATCAACAAGACCCCCGTTTCGACCGTAGGAGGTCTGTTTCCTTCGTTTTGCGGTACGCCACACCCCTCCCGATCAACAGGACCCCGTTCCGAACGTGGCTGGTCGAACACATGGCCGTTTGCTCCATTCTGTGGTACGCCAGGCCTTGTTTCAATCACCTATCCCGTCCAAGCCGGTTGGCTCCCACGCGTTCCGTTGCCTCCCGATGAACACGACGCATTCCGTTGCCTCCCCATTAACACGACGCATTCCGTTGCCTCCCCATGAACACGACGACGACTGTGTTTCTCCGTCCCCACCCAGCCATGTACGTATGCGCGAGTAGGCATTCGAGACCCCGCTCGTATGTACGTACGTGGCCGTATTTTCTTTCTTGCACCCTGCCCGCTGTACGTACGTGTACATGCTACGTGCGTGCCTCTACTACGACACGTGCACGCCTCTACTACGACACGTGCGCGCCTCTACATCGACCAGTATGTACGTACACGTTCGCGACCAGGATGACAACGCTACGTACGCTTCTACCAGGTGGGTCCCGACTGTCAGGCACTTCCTTGCCTGTGAAGATGTAGCTGGTGGGTCCCAGCAGTCAGGGGGGCGAATCGTTTTGTTTTGCCCGGAGGCACTTCCTTGCGTGCGAAGATGTAGCTGGTGGGTCCCAGCAGTCAGGGGGCGAATTGTTTTTTTTGCCTGGACGCACTTCCTTGCGTGCGAAGATGTAGCTGGTGGGTCCCAGCAGTCAGGGGGAAACATTTTTTTCGCGAAATACAGTGGCCCGTCCGGTGGGTCCCAGCTGTCAGGTGGAGGAATCATTATTTTTCGCGTAATAAGGAGGCACTTCCTTGCTGCGGCCGTGGACCCAGCTGTCAGCCTCTCCACGTACAGTCCACGTCCGATGGAAGTTGTTCCTTGACCACGTTGACCATGCCGCACCGAGAGCACCAGGGCGGTGGATGATGACGAGGCCTAGGAAGGGGACGACGGGGAGCTGGGGAAGACGCGGCAGTGGAAGCCCACGCGGAGAGGAGTACGAGGGTTCACTAGTTTGGCTGCGGTGTGAGGCTGCCATCGCCACAGGGCCTGGCCAGCGGTGGGAATAGTAGGGGCGGTGAGGCCTCCGCGGCAGCACAGCCGGCCACGAGAGGCAGGAGCATGCGGCACGACCGGCGCTGCTTTGGGCGGCTAGAGCAAGAAGACTAGAGGTTGAAGAAGCACTACGGCCGTTGGATGGACATCGTACGGTCACTGGAGCTAGAATCGTTCATATTGACTAAAGTTGACAAAGGACCCCATCCCAGTCAACTTAGTAGGCCCACAAGTCAGCCTCCCACCATGGTGGGTCCCAGCTAGCAAGGGGAGTATTCATTTTTTTGTGCGTAATAAGGAGGCACTTCCGGTGGGTCTGAGCTGACAGCGCGGGGAACATTTTTTTTGCAAAATACGCTGGCCTGTCCGGTGGGTCCTAGTAGTCAGGGGGGAAACGTTTTTTTCGTGCAATAAGGTGGCCCGTCTAGTGGGTCCCTGCTGTCAGGTGGAGGAATAATTATTTTGCGCGTAATAAGGAGGCACTTCCTTGCGGCCGCCTGGACCCAACTGTCAGCCTCTCCATGTACAGTACTCTTCCGATGGAAGTCGGTCGTTGACCACGTTGACCACGCTGTGTCGAGAGCACCAGGGCGGTGGTCTGGACGATGGCAAGGCCTAGGAAGGGGACAAAGCGGAGCCGGGGAAGACGCAGCAGTGGTAGCCCGCGTGGAGAGGAGTACGAGGGTTCACTGGTTCGGCTGCGTCGTGATGCTGCCGTCGCCACAGAATAACAGGGGGTGTGGGTGAGTAGAGGGATACCCTGGGCCAGCGGTGGGGGTAGTAGGGGGCGGTGAGGCCTCCGCGACATCACAGCCGGCCATGAGAGGCAGGAGCACGCGGCACGACCGGAGCGCTTTGGGCGGCTGGAGCAAGAAGACCAGAGGTTGAAGAAGCACTATGGCCGTTGGATGGACATCGTACGGTCACTGGAGCTAGAATCGTTCATATTGACTAAGTTGACAAAGCCATCCGTCCCCGTCAACTTAGTTGGCCAACAAGTCATCCTCCCACTATGGTGGGTCCCATCTAGCAGGGTCGGTATTCATTTTTTTGTGCGTAATAAGGAGGCACTTCCTTGCATGCGAAGATATAGCTGGTGGGTCCGACATGTCAGTGGGGGGAACGTTTTTTATGCGTAATACAGAGGCCCTGCCGGTGGGTCCCAGCTGTCAGGTGGAGGAATCATTATTTTGCGCATACAGTCCACGGCCGATGGATGTTGTTTGTTGACCAGGTTGACCAGGCCGCACCGAGAGCCCCATGGCGGTGGACGACGGTGAGGCCTAGAAAGGTAACGACACGGAGCCGGGGAAGACTCGGCAATGGTTGCCCACGCGATGGGGAGTACGAGGGTTTACTGGTCCGGCTGCCCTTGCCGGAAAATAACAGGAGGTGTGGGTGAGTAGAGGAATGGCCTGGCCAACAATGAAGTAGGGTGGGGCGGTGCGGCCTGTGCGACAGCACAGCCGGCCACGGGAGGCAGGAGCAGACAATCCCACCGGAGCTGGGTTGGGCGGCTGGAGCAAGAAGATCAGATATTGATGAAGCAGCACGGCCGTTGGATTAACATCCAATGGTCACTGCTGCTAGAATCATTTGTGGACTATGTTGACAAAGCGAAAGTACACGTCAACCTAGTAGACCCACAAGTCAGCCTCCAAATCTGTCCCAAACAGCATACAGCCCGAAATTTCTAGCCAGATTCAAATTAATTTTAAATCTAAATATACCTTAATTTAAATCTAATGAAATTTTACCCGCACAAAAGCAATGAAATTTAAAATATCAAAATTCGAAAGAAAATAGTATTTCGGAACTAATTGCCTGTTTGCTGTATTTTTTTCATTTTACAGCCCATTTATTATTACTTATAACCCATTTCTTATTACTTATAGCCCATTTCTTATTACTTATAGCCCATTTCTTAGTACTTATAGCCCATTTTCTGGGCAAAATGCATCCCTCCTCGTCTTGAAAGATTTCTGGCCCAGCAGGGCGTAGAAAAGCAAGTAGGCCTATGTTGGTTATTCTGCAAAAAACAAAATAGATGGCTAGCCATTTTTCAGAAATGAAAAAAACAAACATGGCTGGTCATGTGCTAAACATAGGAAATAAAATCCTGGGCTAGACGGGCCACAGGTCCCGCACAACCCAGTTGATACCCTTCTCCGTCCCAAAAAAATAAAATTACTGCGCGCACTGCTGGGTCCCTACTGTCATCGTCACCATGTACAGTCATCTCCTTATTCCTCTCGGTCGTTGACCATGTTGACAACACCAGAGGGCGGCGCCGCGGCGAACGAACCAAGGCGGAGGACGATGGTGAGGCCTCGGACAGGAACGAACAGGAGCCGGGGATGATCATAGCCAGTCATGGGAGGCGGGAGCAGGCGGTCCCGCCGGCGCTGGTTTGGCTTTTGCGGCTCGAGGAAGGAGAGACTGAAGAAACGCGACAGACGTTGAATGTCAATCGAATGGTCAAGGTTGGCACAATCGTTTTTTGACTAAGCGGACACCAAGTAGCATATTTTATTATATATAGGAAGAAAACTGCAAGGAAAATGCGTTCGTCTGCCGTGCTCCTGACAGGGAACTTTCGCCACATAAGTGACTAGCACCCTTGGTTTTCAACTGAGAGTTCTTGGGTTCAAGTCCGAGGAACTCTCAATTTTGTCCTCCTTCCTTCCTTGCAAAAAAGGGAAAGAAAATCAAAGACTCGGGAAGGCATACAGAACAAGCTAGTGTACCAGTAAAGAGACGTTGCCGAGTTTTAGAAAAAATAAAGACGTGCTCCTGTAGCTGGTTCGAATCCAAACCTAGACTATGACTATATATGGTGCTATGCTACTCAGCAAGTAATGAAACTGACATATCCAACATTCGCTTCTCCTCTTCTCTACTTACTCTGCCTAGCATCAGAAGCTCTGGCCGCAGCAACCATGTCCGCTGGCTGCTTGTCCACCTGCTCTTCAGCAGGCAACAACTAGATATGTGCCAAGTCGCCACCCGTACCATCGCCTGTGGGTCTCATCACACCCCCGTCGACACGCCCACCGCAGCCGATTGCTCATCGCAACCCGCTGCCGTTGGTGTGGTGCCACTGCTGCAAATCACACAGAGTCATCCATCGCGTCTCAACCACAATCCACAACCCTGGCCGAGTCTTCTATAAATGCCCAAATCATGGGATAATAATATGTTTAAGTGTTGTTCTGCTGCTTTCAGTTGCTGATTTTTTAAATAGTTTGGTTGATGATCTTCCAATTTGGTTCATGCAGAAAAGGGAAGATTCGTGTGATTTGTATTTCTGGGAAGTTGCTGATGTGGGGGAATGCAACTACGCTGATTATTTGGTTAGCCGAGGAATCCCATTACCAGCAGGTTGGGGTGTTGGACACTTAACTGAAGGAACGGCAGAAGAGGAAGATGCAGAGCAGAAGGTTAAAGATGCAGTTCCTCTGATCATGGCCAAGCAACAGCTGCTGAACGACCTTGACAACAATGAGGAGATGAAAGAGCTTGTGAAGATAATGGGCAAAATCGATGTGCTCTGTAGGATGATTGTCTATTTATTTGCAATGTATGTAGCACTCGTGATGTATTCAGTGGCTACGACATGAGCACTTTGCTGAAACTAGAAATGAATGAAACCTGTGTAGCAGGCTGGGCATAGTGTTGTGAACATCTAATGATTTCTATTAACGGAAATCAGGGGGTATCCTCTTTTGCTCATATAAATAAATAGATAGCAGAGGCGCTGTCGGGTCAGCTTTGTTGTCATTCGAAGACGTCGAGCAAATTGCAGTCCAACAGCAAACTATGTCATCAAATTCAAGTTTCATAGCCAAATATGAGTACAACTAAACAACAATGTCATCATGTTTTAGTTGTCATACAATCACCAAACACAATTAGCATACATAACAAGTGATGTTCTCATAGCAAAATACTAAACAACATGTTCATCAGGTTTTAGTTGTCATAGCAAACACAATTTCACATAGTAGATAAAAAAACGTCTTCTGACAGGCAAATACGACAAAAGCAATGTAATCATCATCCACAGCAGCAGCATCAACATCTTCGCCATGTGTATCAGTCTGAATCGTAATCCCCCATGGTGTCATCTTCTTCTTCGTCCTCAACGTCCTCGAACGTTCGCTTCTTCTTGATCAACTCTTGTATGTCCACAGCACGACAGGCAATCTTTTCGCTGGCGTCATTGACGTGATGGTTCTCGAAGATATTAGGAACATCTGTGTTATCTTGTACATCAGGAGCAGTGTAAGCATCATCTTGTTGTGCAACTTCATTAAACGAATTCCTCTGCTCAAACCTGTGCAATACTCTCCAGTCATCGCTACGTGCAAATGTGCCTTCCAAGAAAAATATCTGTGTTGCTTGATTTGCCAAAATAAAAGGCTCGTTGGTCTGGTACGCCGCCTTGACATTGATGGATTTGAAATAATCATCAGCTCTGGCTTTTGCGATCCTAGAAAACAGGTTATACCAACGACAGCACAACAGAACCACACATCGATGATCCTCGAAACTGGAGATATACTGGAACTGAACAATGTCTGTTATATTAGCATACATTTCAGTTTTCTCTTTGTCATACGTATCCGTGCTCATGATGGCACTGTTTTGTGTCTTCCTGCCTTTGTCTCGTGCAAGGGTGTTGTAGCGCACATCTCCAACAATGCAAGATTCATAATGTCTTACCCGAGTATCAGGACCCATTGCTAGTGAGTAAACGGCATCATTAACTACCCGCCCATCCTCCCGCATCTTCTTAACCTATGGTTAGAAAATAGACAAGCTGATCATCTTATGTACTCAATATATTAAAAAAACTGACAGTGCACTTCAAAAGCTTACATGGTTCTTGAACCATTTCGCAAATCCTACCATAACCAGTTTGCCAATGTTTCTTAGATTTTGCGGTAGTAACTCCTCTTTGTAGATGCTGCACAACATAGTGACCGCGTCAAACATCTAAATATATAAGAATGTGCTGCAAGTTTAGTAGATTACGATGTATAAGCTGAAGTACTGCACTTACTTGATATAAGGTAGTATCTCAGGACAGTTATTCAACACATACCAAACGATTTTGTCCAAATCTTTAGGTTTGTCCTCTTGTCGACTCTTCCCTGTAACTCGAACAGAATAATCGAAAACATTGAGCCCGGGATTATCTTCACCCACCTCTTTGCTAAGCTGATTAGCTATTTCAATGTATATTGAGCAGAATGTCAATGCTTCTGTAGCAATGTAGGCCTCTGCAATGGAACCCTCGGGTCTAGCTCTATTCCTAACATAGCCCTTGAAAGTGCCTAGCCGCCTTTCAATAGGGTACATCTAGCCATACTGTACTGGACCTCTAAGTAGTGCCTCATCAGGTAGATGAACAACCAAATGCACCATCACATCAAAGAAGGCTGGAGGATATATCTTCTCAAGGTCACATAGGATAGTTGGTATCTTGTCTCTAAGATGCTCCAAAGCATCTATCCTGATATTTCTACTGCAGAGTTCCTTGAAGAATTGTCCCAACTCTGCAACTGCTCTGTATAACTCAGGGTGGCCCAATCCTCTAAGGATAACAGGTAAAACCCTTTGAAGTAGGACGTGGCAGTCATGAGTTTTCAACCCTTGTACCTTGTTTCCATCTGCACTGACTCTCCTTTTAGGGTTGGAAGCAAATCCATGTGGGAATCTCACACGTGACAGGACCTCGCAGAATTCTTTTCTTTTTACCTTGTCCAAGACGTACACAGCTGGTGTCATATCCCGTGGTTTACCTTCATCTTGCACCTGCAAATCCTTTCTGATACCCAGGTGTGTCAAATCAATCCCAGATTTTAACGTATCTTTCCTTTTTCCTTCAATGTTAAGAAGTGTGCCGATAATGCTGTCACATATATTTTTCTCGATGTGCATCACATCAAGATTATGCCGCAGATCCAAATCTTTCCAATACTCCAAGTCCCACAAAGTGGACCTGCGGGTAAACAATAATCTCTCTTCTACCGTGCCATGCTTCCTTTTCCCGCTACCATTAACAGGATGGTTTCCTGGTGTAATATGCCTGACCTTCTCTAATTCCACTTGCAACTCATCGGCGGTGATCCTCTTTGGTGCATCACGGTTTTCAAGCTTTGCATTGAACACATGTCTTTGGTATTTTCTAGGATGCGTCTTGTCCTTGGCAAGGAAACGGCGGTGTCCAATGTAACAGATCTTGCTAAGTATTGCGTATGACAGCGGATTCCTGTCACAGCGAACACATGCATTGTAACCATGTGTCGTTTGCCCTGACATAGTGGCCAAAGCCGGATAATCATGGATGCACCAAATTACAATAGCACGCAGAAAGAAATCTGCTGGTGGGCTGCTATATACGTCTCGAGTGAGAACACCCTTCCATAGCTGTTGAAGTTCCTCCACAAGAGGCTCCATGAACAAATCAAAATCCTTTCCAGGACTTTTTGGACCTGGGATGAGCAAGGCCATCATGTAGTTTGATTCTTTGGTGCAGACATTTGGAGGCATGTTGTAGAGGATAACAAGAACTGGCCACATGCTATATGTGGCGCTCTGGTGGCCAAATGGGTTAAATCCATCTAAAGCTAAGCAAAGTCTAATGTTTCTCGGGTCAGCAGCAAACTCTTTGTGTTTATCATTGAAGCTTTTCCACTCACTACCATGAGATGGATGGCTCATTACATTCTGATCTCTGTACTCCTGGTTCCTAGAATGCCACAATACATCCTCTCTTGTTTCAGCACCATGAAACAACCTCTGCAATCTTGGTGTAATTGGAAAATGTCTCAGAACATTATGAGGAACCCTCTTCACAACATCGCCATCTTTCCATCTTGATGATTTGCATTTCGGGCATTCACTTAAGTTGGCATAATCCTTCCGGAATAGAACACAATTATTCTTACAAACATGGATCATATCATATCCAATTCCAACTGCACGAAGGAAATTCTTCATTTTACTGTAGGTGTGTGGCAGCTCAGACGCATCTGGGAAAGATTTGCGGAAAGCAGCCAACATCGCATCGAATGATTTGTTGGTCATCCGCTCAGATGTCTTCACCTGAAGAAAGGTGACCATAGCTGAGAATACCGACAGCTTATTTCCTGGGGTGACAACAACGTTGCATTGCTCCAACATGCGGGCCCACCGTTTTTCTTCTGCAGGTGAAAGTTCACGGAATGCACGAGCATTTTGTAGCATTGTTTCAATGTTGGTCAAACTCACTGGCTCCGCCACCACCACCTCCTACTCCTCTTCCACTTGAGCATCAGGCAGATCAAGATGGTGATCTGCTGCTTCCACGTAGTCAATAACATTGACATTCACAGCTTCACCATGATGAACCCACCTAGTATATGTGACCGACATCCCATACAAGTGTAGATGATTTTGCACAGTTGACTGGGGTCTTGTAACTGAATTCACACAACTGCTACATGGGCAGAGCACATCTGATTTCGGACCACCGTACTCAGCTCTGATAAAGTTCATGAAGTTTTCAACCCCCTCGACATATGCAGTGAAGAATCTTCGAGCAGAAGTTATCCAAGTCATGTCCATCTATTAGACATACAAATTAGTTCTTCTACTAGATATTACAGGAAAAATATATTTGCTTTTTTATGATGTCCAGAAAAAATACCTAGGTCAATGTCTAAAGCTATGGCAAGATATTTGGACGAGCAGATCTAAGTAACGAAACATATGTAAAGCTAATTCAGCAAACAGATTGGAGTGCTAAATTATGGCAGGTTGTTTCAGCAGTCAATGAGGCCGAGCACACAGCCATCAAACTATCAAAGGCCATCGCAGCAACAAAGATCGAGTATAAAATGGTGTAGAGCTATTTCACCTAACAGATTGGCTACTAGACCATGGTAATCTATGTCACAATAAATGTATGGCAGGATATTTTAGCAACTAATCGGCCTTGGCATGCCATCTCAGCTAAGCAGATTGAGTGCAGAACAGGGCAAGGAAGCTTCTTAAGCAGAGCATATTGACAGTAAACTACTTTGGCAAATAGTGAGATTAACAATGTCTATCAGCTAACATTCAGCGCTACACCAACATGAACGGGGCCTCAGTCTAGAATGCGCGTACCGTGGGAAAAGCTGACTGCCGTGCGTCTCCACACGAACGTCGCCAGCGGTGGCGGCGCTGACCGCCGTGCGCCTCCACAAGAACGTACCTAGAGGTGGCGGCGCGGCTAGAGGACGGCAGTCTACGAGAGTGTACCGTGGGAGCGAGAGGATCGCCGTGCGTCCCCTCGACGAGCCGCGGCGCCGACGTATGGGCGCGGCGGGGAGGGCGGCTTTGGCGGAGCAAATGGAGTGGAGGGGGGACGGGG